>NC_063354.1:2741008-2762656 GCF_021869965.1 Rhincodon typus | reverse complement strand
GTATAATGTATATTTCTGGTCACCACAGGGAGGATTTGGAGGCCTTAGAGAACGTGAAAGAGATTTTTGAGGATGTTGCCTGGCTTGGAATATATAAGCTGTAAGGAGAGTTTGGAAAACTCGGAGACAGTATATAACCATAAAACCCACGGACAAGGGAGGCGCAGTTGTAGTATGGCGCACTGACTTCTACATCGCCGAGGCCAGGCGCCAACTCTCCAACACCACCTCCTACCGCCCCCTTGATCATGACCCCATCCCCGAGCACCAAACCATCATCTCCCAAACCATCCACAACCTCATCACCTCAGGTGACCTCCCACCCACGGCCTCCAACCTCATCGTTCTCCAACCCCGCACCGCCCACTTCTATCTCCTTCCCAAAATCCACAAACTTGAATGCCCTGGTCGACCCATTGTCTCCGCCTGCTTCTGCCCCACCGAACTTATCTCCAACTATCTGGACTCCATTTTCTCCCCCTTGGTCCAGGAACTCCCTACCTACGTCCGTGACACCACCCACGCCCTCCACCTCTTCCAGAACTTCCAATTCCCCGGTCCCCAACACCTCATCTTTACCATGGACGTCCAGTCCGTATATACCTGCATTCCCCATACAGATGGCCTAAAGGCCCTCCGCTTCTTCCTGTCCCACAGGCCCGACCAGTCCCCCTCCACTGACACCCTCATCCGCTCAGCCGAACTCGTCCTCACCCTCAACAACTTCTCTTTCAATTCCTCCCATTTCCTACAGACAAAGGGGGTGGCCATGGGTACCCGCATGGGCCCAAGCTATGCCTGCCTCTTTGTAGGTTATGTGGAACAATCCCTCTCCCGTACCTACACCAGCCCTAAACCCCACCTCTTCCTCCGTTACATTGACGACTGTATCGGCGCCGCCTCGTGCTCCCACGAGGAGCTCGAACAGTTCATCCACTTCACTAACACCTTCCATCCCAACCTTAAGTTCACCTGAACCATCTCTAATACCTCTCTCTCCTTCCTGGACCTCTGTTTCCATCTCTGGCAACCACCGAGAAACCGATATCCATTTCAAGCCCACTGACTTCCACAGCTACCTACAATACACCTCCTCCCACCCACTTTCCTGCAAAAATGCCTTCCCTATTCCCAATTCCTTCGCCTCTGCCACATCTGCTCCCAGGATGAGGCATTCCACTCCCAAACATCTCCGATGTCCTCGTTTTTTAAGGACCACAACTTCCCACACCCCCCTCCCCCAGTGGTCGAGAACGCCCTCGACCGTGTCTCCCGCATTTCCCGCAACTCACCCCTCACACCCCCTCCCCGCAATAACAACCAAAAGAGAATTCCCCTCATCCTCACGTATCACCCCACCGACCTCTGGATCCAACGCATCATCCTCCGACATTTCCACCATCTGCAATCCAACCCCACCACCAAAGACATTTTTCTCTCCCCACCCTTATCTGCTTTCCGGAGGGACCACTCCCTCCGTGACTCCCTTGTCTGCTCCACACACCCCTCCAGTCCCACCACACTCGGCACTTTTCCCTGCAACCACAGAAGTGCTACACCTGGCCCTACACCTCCCCCCTCACCCCCATCCCAGGCCCCAAGCAGACTTTCCACATCAAGCAGATGTTCACCTGCACACCTGCTAATGTGGTATACTGCATCTGCTGTTCCCATTGTGGCCTCCTCTACATCGGGGAAACCAAGCGGAGGCTCGGGGACCGCTTTGCAGAACACCTACGCTCGGTTCGCACTAAACAATTGCACCTCCCAGTCGCGAACCATTTCAACTCCCCCTCCCATTCCTCAGACGACATATCTATCCTGGGCCTCCTGCAGTGCCACAACGATGCCACCCGAAGGTTGCAGGAACAGCAACTCATATTCCGCTTGGGAACCCTGCAGCCCAATGGTATCAATGTGGACTCCACAAGCTTCAAAATCTCCCCTCCACCGACCGCATCCCAAAACCAGCCCAGCTTGTCTCCGCCTCCCTAACCTGTCCTTCCTCCCACCTATCCCCTCCTCCCACCTCAAGCCCCACCCCCATCTCCTACCTACTAACCTCATCCTGCCCCCTTCACCTGTCCGTCCTCCCTGGACTGACCTATCTCCTCCCTAACTCTCCACCTACACTCACCTTTATTGGCTCCATCCCCGCCTCTTTGACTTGTCTGTCTCCTCTCCACCTATCTGCTCCTCTATCCATCTTCTATCCACCTCCCCCTCTCTCCCTATTTATTTCAGAACCCCCTTCCCCTCCCCCATTTCTGAAGGGTCTAGGCCCGAAACGTCAGCTTTCCTGCTCCTCTGATGCTGCTTGGCCTGCTGTGTTCATCCAGCTCTGCACCTTGTTATCTTTGGAAAACTCCGATTGTTTTTGCTGGAACATTGGATGCTGAGGGCTGACCTGATAGGAGTATATAACATTATGAGAGGCATGGATAGGGTGGATAATTGGAGTCATTCCCCCAGGGTAGAAATGTCAAATCCTAGGGGGGCATAGGTTTGAGGTGAGATGGAGAAAGTTTAAAGGAGATGTGTGAGGAAAGCTTTTTTTAAAACAGCAGGTGGTAAGGGCCTGGAATGCACTGCCAGGGAAGGTGGCAGAAACAGATATCATACCAACATTTAAGAGGCATTTAGACAAACACATGAACAGGCAGGATAGAGATGGAGCATGTGCAACTTTACTTTCGAATGGCATCATGGTTGGCATAGACATGGTGGCCCGAAGGGCCTGTTCCTGTGCTGTACCGATCCATGTTCGATGATTTTTTCCAGAATAGTCTAATTACTGTCTGGATTATGACAAATCATTTCAATGGACAAGTTCAACAAAATATCCTAAGATGATCTAGTTCCTCATACACAATGTCAGTTATTAAGTGCATTAGTCACAAAACGGTGTAAATTTCAACGCCAGTCCCTGCTCACATACAGGGCAATAATTGTTTTGTCACTGGGAAAAACAATTATCCTCCATAAAAGAACACAGAGTATGCTACTCTCATATGAACTAATATCCAGCAAACTCAAACCCGAGACAGTCCAGAAATAAAGTTAAAAATGCGCAAAATCTTAAAAAAAAAGGTGATATAAACCACCTATCTAAATACACATTTCACTTTGTCTTGTAACAAGACCTCAAAAGCATTCATTTGTTAAGCCAGTAGAACAAGCCAGTTCAAGTGCCAAAGAAGGTAATAAAAACAGAAAGTATTGGAAACACTCAAGAGATCAGGCATTGCATGTGGGAAGAAACAGAGTTAAGAATTTGGCTTGATGATCCTTCATCAGAACTTAAAGTGTTAACTCTGTCTGTCTACAGATGATGCCGAGTGTTTCCATGATTTTATACTTTTAGTAGATAAGAAACAGGAGGGGCAGGCCTTTCAGCCCCTCAACCCTGTCACACCATTCTATAAGATCATAGTTGATCTGCCCCAGGCCTCAACTCCTTTTTTATGCCAGCTTATCATAGACTTCAACTCATCAATATTTCAAAAATCTATCCACCTTTCCTGTTGAAATACATCCAAAGATCTCGCCTCCATAATTCTCTGGTGTAGAGAATTGCAGACATTCACTACTCTCAGAGATGAGATTTATATACATCTCAGTTTTAAATGAGTTCCCCTCATTCTGCAACTATATCCCATGGTTCGAGATTCCCCACTCGTGGGGATATCTTCTCAACACCTACCTTTTCAAGTCCCCTCAGAATTTTGTACATTTCAATAAGATTGCCCATCATTCTTCTAAACTCTAATGATTAAACCTGTTTAGCCGGTCTCGAGAAAGCAATCCTTTCCTTTATTCCAAGAATTAGCCTGGTCAATCTCTTTTGAACTTGCTATAGAAGCTAACAATCTCACACTTTCCTACATTAAGCTCCATCTACCAAGTTTTAGGCTACTCACTCAACTTTTCTACCTATAGCCCCTTGAAGATTCCTTACGTTCTCATCACAACATGCTCTTTTTATGTCATAATGACGAAGAATAGCTCTGACTGCTCACTCGAGTTCAGTGTTTTATCCACATGACAGCAGTTTAGATATTGAAGCACTCCCCTTACTGCTGCATTCAAATTTAACAAAGCGTATTGAATTATCTTGTGTCAGTTTGGGTCTTCAAAATGAATTACTACATATCCATAAATTTAATTTAAACGAAAGGACCTTACAGAAGTGCTCCCAACTCCAGAAACTTGAGCTCCACTTTTGGGAGCTCGGGCAGTGGCTTGAGGCACTGTGCCATATTGCAAGGCTGAGAGTTACTTGAATAGCTCATTCAGAAGGATGGTCATACTGCAGGTCAAGTGTCTGGAAGAAATAAGGGAATGGTGAATCAAAGACAAACAAGCAGGGAGTACAGTAGTCTCTTGGGGTCTGTCTCAGTTACGATTTTGGAAGCTGAGAAGGGCCCTGGCTCCTCAAGGGAATGCAAGCAGAACCCAGCTTCTGACACCACAAGCAGCCAGACTGTCAATGAGGGGAGGAAGAAGAAAGCAGGAGCAATAGTAATAGGGGATTAGTTAGGGGAACAGACAGAGGTTTCTGCGGCTGCAGAACAGACTCCAAGATGGTGTGTTGCCTCCCTGGTGCTTAAGTCAAGGATGTCACTGAGCAGCTGCAGGACGTCTTGAAAGGGGAGGGAGATAAGACAGAGACTGTGGCAGACATTGGGACCAATGATATCAGTAGAATGAGGGATGAGGTCTTGTATCAGAGTTCAGGGATTTAGGCAGTAGATAAACAAGCAAGACCTCAAAGGTTGTAATTTCTAGATTATTTGCAATGCCACAACCTCGTAAGCACAGATATAGGAGAACAGAGCAGATGAATGCATGGCTGAAGAGTTGGTTCAGGAGGGAGGGTTTTAGCTTCTTGGATCACTGGGACTTTTCCAAGGAAGGTGAGACCTCTGCAGGTGAACCTACACCCAAACCAAAATGGAACCAATATCCTTGTGGGACAGTTTGCTTATGCTGTTGCAAGGAGTTTAAACTAGTTTGGCAGGGGAAGGGAACACAATGTGTTAGATCAATCGTGACACAGTATACCTGAGAAAAGGAACCTAGGCAGAGGGTGTTCAGACGTAACAAGTCTCCAGGGAGCAAGACAAGACCAGATGGCTTCTATTTTATTGCTAGGAGTATTATAGATTAGAGAGAGGAGTTAAGGGCACGGATTGACATGTGGAATTGTGATGTTGTTGCCATCATTGGAAATAGCTGAGGGAGGGACAGGACTGCCAGCTCTCTTCTGGGATATATGATCTTTAGGCAAGACATAAAAGAGGTGGTGTCACAATATTAATGAAGGAGTCAGTTACTGTAGTAAGGATGGATGATATCTTTGAAGGGTCATCAAATAAGGTTTTGTTGGCAGAGCTTAGGAGTACAAACGGGTAGCTACATTGATAGGTGTATATTAAAGGCCCGCAAACAGTCAGCAAGCAGTTGAGAAGCAGGCATGTAGACAATTCATTGAGGTGTGTAAAACAGTAATCGGGCAATTATATTAGGGGATACAACTTGCTTAATTTTGGTAATCATAGTATAAGGTGTTTAGAGGGGGTAGACCTCCTAAAATGTATTCAGAATAGCTTTTTTATATCAATGCGTAGATTATCCTACAACAGAGGGTGCAGTGCTGGACCACATGCTGAGAAATGAAGCCAGAAAGGTGTTCCAAGTGGTGTTGGAGGAACATTTTAGTGGTAGCAACCACAACACCATAAGTTTTAAGTTTGTAATGGATAAGGGAAAAATGGTCTTCAAAAATGCCGTTTGGACTGGGGGGGGAAAGGAGAGAGCAGATATTATCAAGATGGCAGGATCTGGCCAAGGTAGGCTGGGAACAACTACTTCAGCGTCAATCCATAGGAATATTTATAGTTGGACAAAAGGGAAAAGAGCGGTGTTTAACAGGTACAAAGGGAGCAAAACAATGGACGCCCTAATGGAGTTTAGAACGGACAGACAGGATCTTAAAAGAGCAAAATAAAACCCCAAAGACCTGCAGATGCTGGAAATCAGAAAGAGAAATAGAAACTGCTAGGAAAACTCAGCAGGTCTGGCAGCACCCATGGAGAGAAAGTGTGAACGATTCTGAAGAAGGGTCACTAGATCTGAAACTTTAACTCTGCCTTCTCTCCACAGTTATTGCCAGACCTGCTGAGTTTTTCCAGCATCTTAAGAAAGCAATTAGAAGAGCAAAGAGGGGTTATGAAGAAACACTGGCGGAAAAGATTGGGAGAATCCCTACAAACTCTATATCAAGAGGAAAATAACAGCCAGAGAAAAGTATAGTACCCATTATGGACCAAGGGGGAAAATCGGAGGATTTTAGTGGAGTCTTAAATGAGTACTTCTCAGCTGTCTTCACTTGGGAAGAGGATGTAGGTACAGAATTTGGGAAGACTGACTGAGAGGTTCTTGAGCAAACTGATATAGGGAGGAGGTATTTGAAGTTTTGGTGGGCTTTTAAGTGGACAAATCCTCAGATCCGGATGAGTTGTATCCCAGGCTGCTGTGGGAGTTTAGAGAGGAAATCACCAGGGCCCTGAACCAAATTTTTAATTCCTGTCTGGCCACAGGTCACAATTATCGTTGAGTGCCAAAATGGGCACATTATTCACACACAGTTCAGTAGGAATTTATAATTCTAAAAGCAAAAGTAAGCATTCTACTAATATCACACAGACACCTGACCCCACAACCAAAGGAAAGTGATGGTCAATCTATCTCAATGTTTAAGTTGGATTATAAGTGATATACAATAAAGAAACAAACCATTCTGCCCAACCAATCTAACTCAGTGTCTGCGCTTCACTTGAGCCACACAGTATATACCATACAACATAAAGTGGATGCTGGGTTCTGGTGAAAATCTAAGGTTTGAAACATAAACACTGCTTCTCTTTCCACAAATGTTGAGCATTTGGAGTATTTTCTGTTTTTACTTCAGATACCCAGCATCCGGCACATTTTGCTATTGGTCTCTCAGGGCATCAAGGGATAATGGAAGCAGGTGGCAAGGTGGAGGTGTAATCCAAGACTGGTGATAATCATATTGAATGATGAATAGCCTTGAAGGCCATAGCCTTGAAATGTTCACATTTCTTGTGTTCCTGCAGCAGTGGGACTGGTGAAGCTGGTTTTTCTAAACAGCAATTCAATACACCAACATTCTTGCTTACAGGCTTGTCATTTCTTTCTTTAAAATGATAGGTGGCTAATTATAGGAAAAGTAATAATAATTTTTGAAATATAATTTGTACTATGAAATCTAGATTACCTGTATAAGTTTTATTCTTACTTTTAGGCTGGTGTTGGATCTTGGCTGGCTAAGGTCATTGAACCTCCAGGTTTCTGTACCAGGTGTTTCTGTTCCTTCCCTTGCTGCATCTGGTGTAAGAAGAACATCTCCTCCAGGCAACTGAAAGAGACCCAAGGAACGTGGTGGTTCTCTCCTGTTCAGGAAGGAAGAAATATGGGTCAAGTTCCACTAAGCATATTTGCTAAGCTAAGAAAAGTAGTTAGGACATAGCTGCTCAAGATCAGCTAGAAGCCATTTTGGATCATGAACCAATCTTTATGTCACACTTCAGCATTTGGAGGGTTTTCTTTTAAAGACATCAGTAACAACAATAGTAAATGTTCTGTTGCATTGGAGCTTTGGTGATTTTTTTGTCATTGCACTGAGTTCACTTGACAGTGGTATCTCTTGAACTTGAACATAAATATAAAAAATGGAGCAGCCCAGATAGTAAATGATGACATAAGGACAGCAACGGGAAGAGATCTTATCTCAGATGATAAGTAGGATAATTTTATGAATGGAGATTATGAATAGTCAGAAATGTTATTGGAAATAGTTTATAGCTCTCCAGCAGTAGTTAAACCATTGATCACAGTTAAAACAAGAAACTACTGGTGATTGTAGCAAAGGCAATGGAATAACTGTTGGGGATTTCAATCTTCATAACAACTGAACCAATTAAATTGTTAAAGGCAGTCCAGGAGATCAACGTGTTGAAAACTTTGAATCATGGCTTCCTGTAACAATATGTTGTGGAACCCATTAGGAAGTCAAGATACAGTAAAATATCCACTAGAGACAAAAGTCAGAATGCCTGAATTCCTTATTATGCCTGAAAGTGGTATATTCCAATTTGAAACAAATATTTTAAAACTAAAATGAATTAGACTGATACAAGGGGACAGCTGGTTGAGGTTGACTCACAAAATAGACTACAAGTATGACAATAAATGAGGCTAAAGGCAGGACTGTCAGCGGTGAAAATGGGACCCTTGAGGGAGGCAGCCCATTCCCTACCAAGTTCCGAGTAGGGTAACCTGTCGAGCTTATCCCCATTCCCCAAACTTCTCCTGTTAGCCTTAGGATTATTGACCACTTATGGGTCTAAAGTCTGGAAACTCACCTGCTCAATGTAAAACTACAGGATAGGGCAGGAATGGATTACAGGGCAATCTGCGGCGTTTAGCAGACACCCTCAGCCTGCAAATACACTTGTGGGACACCATAAAACTCTGCCCATGGATTTACGAGAGGTATTTGAGTTAATTTTGACAATAAATAGAGAAGTTTATTACATGAAAGAAATAATAAAACAAACCAAAACAAGTGACCTAAAAATAACAGTTTGGAAGATTTCAAAACACCTGGCAAAACAAAATCCCATCTACTCCCCAGCGCTATCACTTTACAGTTAACCAAAATCCAAAAAAAATTTCCAGTCCTATCACATCTGTAGGTTTGACTTGACAATTCCTGGTTTTGCCCCTGTATAGTACAAACAATAGTACAAACATTGACCCAAAAATGGACAAAAACAGCAGAACTTCAAAGATAGGATGAGAGCGACTCCTCTCGACATCAAGTCAAAAACTAACAGAATGAGTCAATGAGTCAATGGGTATTGAAGGGAAAACTCTGCAGGTTTGATCACATCTAATACAAAGGAAGATGCTTTTGATTGTTAAACGACAATTGTCTCAGTCCCAGAACATCACAGCAGAAGTTTCTCAGATCTGACAGAAAAATTGTATAGAACCATTACCACTCTACTAAATAAATTTAATGTTTATTTAATATTAATTTACTTTAATTTAATTCACTTAAATATTCTGGTTTGTCATTTGTACATAATATAATGTATCAGTTGTACAACAAAATCAGCAAAACATGACTGGCATGGGGATTGGTGGTTCCTGTAATGAAATTCATCCAATTATGTTCAAGAAAAACAAAGGCCAAAACAACATTTTACAATCAAATTAATCATGTCAGAACACATTTCACATTTTCAGCTCCAAAGCAGAGTTCAACTAGTAGTTGAGTATTAGTTGAACTGTAATTACAAAATGAATGCAGCTCAAACCATAAGTTATTTCAATCAAGTAGTTCGAAAACGAGTCGTACTGGACTTGAAATGTTAACTTTGTTTCTCTCTCCACAGGTGCTGCCTGACTTCAGTTTGTTGGCATTCTCTGTTTGTCAGTGCACAAATGTAATCAAATCTGTTTCCCAATCCACTTTGCTTCTAGATATTTTCTAATCAAACCATTTGGAAATGTAATTATAGTCTCTCTGCAACAGGTGGGACTTGAACCCAGGTTTGCCAGCTTAGAGGTATGGACACTACCAATGCACCACCAGAGTCCTTCTCACCACTTTGCTTCTATGAAATCTACACAAATGAATTTGTCCCCAATGTGTACAGAATATCATTAGCAACTCAAAGTCACAGATGAGACAGAAAGTAGGCCACTTCATCTGAGAAGATGAGAAATTACAGCACTGTTGTATCATTCGGAAAACAAAAATACCAGTCAGCTCCACTGGTTGGATATCTTTGATTATCTCCTTGCACATTCTGACCAGTAATTTTTCTTCATATAAATATGAAAATAAGTAAACATTAAGAAGTTCCAACTGGTTCAATTATGTTAACAAGGGGCAAATATTTTTCATCAAACCTTTTTTGTCCCATTGTGGTGATGTATAATATTTTAAAACATGCATGTGCAGCAAGAGTAAATTTCAATTTTGATTACTTTCTTCACTATTTCATGGTCAAGCATTTCTTTGGTCAAGGACACACTTAGTGAGGAGAAGGAATGATGACAATGAAACGAATAGTTGCCCATTCCAAAATTAACTTCTTGTTCCAAAAATTTCAGTTATCTAGCAGTTTTAAGAACTCTAAACAACACTACTGATAACTATTTACTGGTTAGAAAAAATTGAAGCAGGTGGTTGAAATTTAACAGTATCAAATTAAGACAACAATGTTGGAATATCTCTGAACAAGACCCATACTGTACTCAAAGCATTATCTCTGTTTCTCTCTCCACAGATGTTGAGTTTCTTCACATTTTCTGGGTTTGTTTTGGAATATTTCTGTGGTGTTTTCATTTAATGACAGTATCTCTCTTCAATAATTCACCTTTCCTCTTCAATTCCTTAGCATATGACCTGCTGTTGTTGCCGCTGGTTGGCTCGCCGAGCTGGTTTGTTGTTCCGCAGACATTTCGTTACCGTGCTGCACTGAGGATGTTAGCAAGCACGATAACGAAATGTCTGCGGAACAACAAACCAGCTCGGCAAGCCAACCAACCTCAACACCCACAACCCGAACTACAAATCTACCGCAAAACCTTTGCCACTATTTGTGCGTGGCAAGTCCAGTCCAATGGTAAATCCAAGCATGTTGACAGTGGGGGTTTCAGTGATTGTAACACCACTGAATGTTAAGGGGCAGTGATTAGATTGTCCGTTATTGGTCATGGTTATAGCAGCACTAACATTCATACCACACAAATGCCAGCTTGTTGCATGTGAACATGGACTGCCTCAGTATCTGAGGGGTCGTGAACAGTGTTGAACATTATGCAATCATTAGCAAACATCCCCACTTCTGATCTTATGATGGAGGGAAGTTCGTTGATGAAGCAGCTAGAAGATGGTTGGGCCGAGGACAATACCCTGAGGAACTCCTGCAGAGATGTCCTGGAGCTGTGATGATTGATCTCCGACAATCATAGCCATCTTACTATATGCCAGGTATAATTCCAACCAGCAGAGAGTTTGCCCCTCAAACCCCATCGACTGCAGTTTTGCTAGAGGTCCTTGATGCCACACTCAGTCAAATGCAGCCTTGATGTCAAGGGCTGTCACTCTCACTTCATCTTTGGAATTCAGCTCAATTGTCCATGTTTGAACCAAGGCTGTAATGAGGTCAGGAGCTGAGTGATCCTGGCAGAACCCAAACTGGACATCACAGAACAAGTTATTGCTGAGCAGGTGGTACTTGATAGCATGCTGATGACACCTTCCACCACTTTACTGATGATTGAGAGCACACTGTTGACTGGGTTGGATTTGTTCTGCTCTTTAGGTACAAGACATAACCTGGGCAGTACTATTGCCCATATCCTTTGCAGTATCCGGTGTCTCCAACCATTTCTCGATGGTTTGTGGAGTAAATCAAATTGGCTGAAGACTGGTATCTGTAATGCTGGGGGCCACTGGAGGAGGCCGAGATGGATCATCCACTCAGCACTTCTGGCTGAAGACTGCTGCAAATGCTTCGGCCTTATCCTTTGCACTGATGTGCTGGGCATTTCCATCACTGGAGATGGGGACATCCTCCAGTGAGTTGTTTAATTGCCCACCACCATTCTTGACTGGATGTGGCAGGGCTGCAGAGCTTCTATCTGATTTGTTGGCTGTGGGATCACTTAGCTGTCTGTCACTTGCTGCTTATGCTTTTTGGCATGCAAGTAGTCAACCTGGAGAAGCTACCAATGAGGACATCTCATTTTTAGCTATCTCTGCTGCTGCTCCTGGCATGCCCTCCTGCACTCTCCATTGAACTAGGATTGATCCCCTGACTTGATGGTAATGGTTGAGTGGGGGATATGCCAGGCCATAGCGTTGCAGATTATGCTGGAGAACAGTTCTGCTGCTGTTGATGGCCCACAGTGCCTCATGGATGCCCAGACTTGAGTTGCCAGATCTATGAGAAGTCTGTCCCATTTAGCACAATGACAGTGCCACACAACACGATGGAGGCTATTCTCAATGCGAAGGAAAGACTTTGTCTCCACAAGGAGTGCAGTGGTCACTCTTACTGATACTGTTATGGACAGATGCAACTGCAGTTGACATAGATTAGTAAGGATGAGGTCAAATATGTTTTTCCCTCTTTTGGTTCCCTCACCACCTGCCGCAGACCCAGTCTAGCAACTATGTCCTTTAGGACCCGACCAGCTTGATCAGTAGTACTGCTGCCAAGTCACTCTTGATGGTTGACACTGAAATCCCCCACACAGAGCATTTTGAACCCTTACTACCCTCAGTGCTTCCTCTAAGTTCACACAGACAAGTACTGATATTCTGCAGAGGGAGGGCACTACTTGGTAATCAGCAGGTGGTATTTAATGTTTAACCTGAAGCCATGAGACCTCATGTGGTCAACGTTGAGGACTGCCAGGGCAACTCCTTCCCAACTGTCTACCATTGTGCTGCCAACATATCCAGAGATGGTGATGGTGATGCCTAGGACATAGTCATACTAATGGAATCACACTTACAGACAATGTCAGGCTATGGCTTGACTAATCTGTCAGCCAGATCTCCCAATTTTAGCATTGTTAGTAAGGGGGAGATTTCAGGGTCGACAGGACTGTTTCTGCTGTTGTCTTTGCCAATGCCTACAATGCCAGGTGGTCTATCCCGTTTTGTTTCTTTGAAAGTTTATAGCAATTGATAAAACTGAATAACTTGCTAGACCAATGATTCACTTGAACCCGGGTCCCCAGAACATTAGCTGAGTTTCTGGGTTAATAGTCTAGCGAAAATACCGCCAGGTGGTATATAAAAAATCCATCACAATTTTCCAAAGCAAATGCTCTGACTCTCACAGCAACACCAGAGATAGCTATCCATTTATATCTTCAGTTTTTTTTTCAAAGCCCTGCCCACAGATATCCATCACGAATATGCAATAGGCACAACTTAATCCACAGAATTTGGTCACCAATGCCACAATTTCTCAGAGGTCATGTGCACAGCAGTTCTAGCATTATATTTTTATGAATTAATTTTATGAAAAATTAAAATGATGGTAATTTAATCATAAATACAAGACATTATTACTTGTTGCAGTAATTTATTCTGACCATTTCTTGGGTTTTGATCCTGAAGTTCATTATTTTAATGTACACCTTGTTGGCTCAGAGAGAAGTCTAGTTCAAAGTATTCATGCCTTGGACCTCTGATGTTAATCAAGTTCAATGTACAATCATGCAAGCAAAGTAGAAATTTTAAACACACTAGTTTTCAGGACAAGAAATTATAAGCAATGTAAGCGAATACTTTAGTTTCATATTCCAACCGTTTTGTATTCAAACTATCAAAAAAATTTTGCTTCATCTCAATGCTGTTGTTCCCCAAATAAAACACATACAGTTAGGATAGTGAGAGACGTGCAAGCATTTCTTGAATATTTCTGCAAAGTCAATTGCACCTTACATGAAAAATCTATATAGAACTTTGAGCTACAAATGTTGAAATTTTGCTGATTATGGGCCAATGTAATACAAATCTTTAAAATTATTGGAGGATGGGATAAAGTTGATAGAAAAAGCAGACAGTTTTCTAGACTTGAGCAGTCTAGAACAAAAGGACATAAATAAAAACGTGCTTGAATGGAAGCTAAATACCAACATGGATTAACTGGGATAATCAGCCTGTTTCAATATCATAATCTCAATGTATGAAACAAACATATAAAATATTAGAAATAGGGAGCAAGCTATCATTATCTGTAAATGGTAAACATCATGGTGATATATCTTTCAATAACTCTGATGGAAGGTCCATGCCAGATACAGCCTTTATCCCTCCACATGCTGACTGACTGGCTAATTATTTCCCCCATTTCCCCTACTTCACTATTTGAGTGAATACAACAGGGAAAAGATTGTCGAGTCAAAAACCAACAAACCATATTGATTACATTTCACAGAAATAAAGAGTAAAAAGTCTAAATGAAATGAGCAGTGCAGGACAATGAAGAGCAAGAATCAAGTGGAACACACAATGCAATTCAATAATGGAAGTACAGTAAAGCAACGGAAAACTACTAGATTCTTTTTCAGTTCCAATTGCTATTCAATCTTTGTCTACAAGATAAAACTCTCTTTTCCACCTAGAAGTCATACTGGATTTGAAAATGATAACTGCTTGTGTCTCCATAGATGTTGCCAGATCTGCTGTGTCCTCCAGCACTTTCTGCTTTTATTTCAGATTTCTAGCATCACAGCACTTTGTTTATGTTTTAGGTTTTCATTTTGCTAATTTCAAAAGCTGTCCCATGAACTCTGGTGTTACTATTACAAGGGTCATTAAATTTCTATCGCTGTGAACAGCACATTGTAGAAAAAAGCTTTTTGGATTAGTAACTGCGTCTCTCTTGCATCTGATGGTTGGTGTTTACCCTGCAGCACTGTTGAATCTATTGTTTATTACTGGATTACCTCACTAACCCAATCACTCTTGTCATGCAAGCCACTATATTTTTCTGAATGAACTCTTCCCATACTGTATGCCTATATGATATGCTTTATACATCTTACATTATACTAGGTGATCACAGAATGGCTCTCTCTGTGCAAACCAGAAATGTATTCAGGTTTGTACGTATATCTGAAAAAGCTGTTATACTGGCACCATTTCAACTTGGACTATATGACTGTGAGCCAGCTCCTACTGTTTATGATGTTAAGTCTGATTGTTTTACTCCAGCAATAGTCTCAGATGCACAAAAACATGATTGCTTTCAAGATAAAGGATTCAGTAACATTAGCATAAAGTGCTAGGAACATTTGGATCAAGCAACATTTGCCAAGAGAATGTAGTTTGATGTTTTTCTGCACTGAGAATTGGAACCTGACAGAGTTACTACCCACAGTTCATAATGAGTTGTGATTAAAGGACTTAAAGAGGGGCTTAACCACTGAATAATTCAAAATTACATTTGATGTATTTATTATAGTCTGGGGCATTAAAAGGATTTGAAAACTTCTAAAATTGTGTTTAATGATGTAGTTTCCAATAAAAAAAAGTGGAAAAGCATCAGACATAGGAGTGCATTGGGAATTTTGTTTCAAATTGCAGCTACCTCTTTCTACGTATTGTAATTGTCTCCTCTCTTCAGACCTCTTTTCCTAAAGCACCTCAATGATTAAACGAACAGAACTGCAAGAAATATCTGAGATTACCCAAGACACAGTCAGCTGTAACCATTTCCTTTCCATGGCAATAAAACTTCAATTTGGGATGTCATGGAGAGATGTGTTTCAATAGAGCGAGATGTGTTTCAATAGAGCCAGTTGTGGTCAGATGCAGTTATACACTAATATTCTTCATCACAAAACTACACTCTAAATTGTAGCCTTCTTAAAAATGTATTTGCTCTGGTAAGGCAAGTAAAATTTAATAATTATATATAGAATTATTTTCACCATAACAGTGTTAATGCAATTTGCAAACTGGTAATCTAAGCTCACAAGGTTACTCAACTTTCCTAACACTGATACAAAAAAATAGTAATTTTCAAAGCTGCAGTCAAGTCTTTCGTCTAATATGAGGTGGGGAAATAGGAGCAATAGGTTAACAAACAACAGTCATACACTTGAACAGTAGAGAAACAGACCCTTCGGTCCAACTCGTCCTTGCCGACCAGATATCCTAAATTAATCTTGTCCCATTTGCCAGCATTTGGCCCATAGGCCAGTATTTGTCCTATATCCCTCTAAACCCTTCCTATTCATATACCCATCCAGATGTCTTTCAAATGTTGTAACTGTAACCACCTTTACTACTTCCTCTGACAGCTCATTCCATACACGCACCACCCTCTGCATGAAAAAGTTGCCCCTCAGGTCCTTTTTAAAAACTTCCCCATCTCACCTAAACCAATGCATTGTAGTTTTAGACCCCCCAATCCTGGGGAAAAAGACCCTGCCTATTCACTAAAAACCAAAAGAACTGTGGATGCTGTAAATCAGAAACAAAAACAGAAATTCCTGGAAAAGCCTAGCAGGTCCGGTAGCATATGCTGAGAGAAACCAGAGCCGACGCCCTGGACCCAGTGACCCAAGCACCCCAAGAGTCTGAGGAAGGGCCACTGGACTCGAAACCTGATGCCAATCAGCGCCCCCCACCACCACCATAGATGCTGCTGAGCCATCCCCAGCAACCCTGCCCCTGCTCTTGGCTATTCACCCTTCATGATTTTATAAACCTCTATCAAGTCACCCCTCAGGCTCCAATGCTCCAGGGAAAATATCCCTAGCATATTCAGCCTCTCCCTATACCTCAAAATCTCCAACCATGGCAACATCCTTCCAAATCTTTTCTGAACCCTTGCAAATTTCACAACATCTTTCCTACAGCAGGAGACCAGAATTAAACACAGCATTCTAGAAGTGGCCTAACTAATGCCCTGTACAGCCGCAATATGACATCCCAACTTCTGCACTCAATTCACTGACCAACAAAGGCAAGCGTACCAAATGCCTTTTTCCACTACTCGGTCTACCTGCAACTCCAGTTTCAAGGTCTCTTTGTTCGGCAACACTCCCTAGGAGCTTACCATTAAGTGAATAAGTCCTGCCCTGATTTCCCTTACCAAAATGCAACACCTCAAGTTTTTCTAATTGAAACTCCATCAGCCACGTCTCAGCCCATTGGCCCATCTGATCAAGGTCCCACTGTACTCAAGACATTACATGGTAGACACCTCGGGCTGAGGGAGCTGCACTCAACTAGGTGAGTAGGGATGAAATAACTACACAGAGGCCTGTATCCCGTCACCAAGTCACCCTTTATTTACATGTGCACAGTACATTGGCTGTGGCCAGCTAGCTCAAAGTCAGTTCCTCAACTGAGGAGATCCTGAAGCCTCCGTTTATATTTTTTTGCTTTATTTTCCCCAATTCTAAATCCCCTGATAACATTTTATATTCCTTCCATCTCCACACTACTGCTGCGGGGGAAAATAAGCACAGTTGTACAGCAGGGAACCAGTGTCAAGCGGAGCCCGGTCGGGGCAACGCCGTTGTGAAAAAAAGGGAAGTGGGAGGGTAGGGATCAAACCAAAATAGAATTGAAAGGGGAATAATGCACTCCACCCTCAGCAATGCCCACCTCTCCCTGAAGGCATCGAGCGCACTGGCGGACACCGTGTGCTCTCTCTCCAAGCACACCCGGATTCGAAAATAACCACAGAACGGTGCAAGCAGCCAGCCAGCAGAAATGGCCCCCCTCCAAGGCCCACTCCCTGGACCTGTTAATAGCCAGCCTGGCCAGGCCAAGGGGCAGAACCTGGAGAAGATCCTCCAACCTGCCCGCACCCCTCCACACCAGCTACCCAAAGATCAGGAGCGTGGGGCTGAAGTGCAATCAAAAACATAGCAACAGGCTCTTCAGGTAACTACAAAGGGAATGCAAATGCCCACAACCAATGTACACATTGTCCACACACTCCACAGTGCTGCAAAACAAATAGTTGGACTGGGCGTTCATGAACCTCTGCAATCTGCCATTACAAGGCACTGCTGCATTCTACACCGTCCACCCCCCGGAAAGAGGGAGGACCTCCGCAAGTCCCTTTTTTAAATTGTATTCCAATGTCAGCATCATCCAGGCTGGGATTTGCACCCATATCCCCAGATATTAGCCTCTGGGTTTCTGGATCACTGTTCCTGTGACACTACCACCAGGCCACAACCTTCCCATGTCCCTGTTTTTATTGGTCAGCCAGGGCACCCTGATTGTTAACATGGGCCAATCTCAATCAAAAAGATTGTCAACAAGATCCACTTGGTTCTAACCACTACAGGGGAGTATTTTATCAAACTATAGACCTGTGTCTCGCAGATGGTGGACTGGCAATGATGAGCCAGGAGGTTACTCGCTGCAAGACCCTGAGCCTCTGAGCTGCTCTTGTAGCCACAGTCCTCATATTAGAATTAGTTTTATTGTCGCATGTACTCAAATGAGTACGGTGAAAAGTGTACAAGTTGCCGCTAACGGCGACATCTTAGGTACAAAACTGTCTAGGTAGTTTTTTCAGTTCCAATTCTTGAAAGTAAAAAAATCTAGCAAGGCTGATTTGAGGAAAAAATTATAAAATGGAGGAAAAAAAAAGTGTTCAGAACAATGGTCTTCCAACCCAGTCCATGCTGGCACCCAGCCTCCAGTCTGCATCGGGCCTTGACTTCTGACCACCTCAGGGTTCACAAGGCTGAGAAATCGCTCTGGAATCACCTTGAGACCGGAATTCCATGCTGAGGCCATGCCAGGCTGACAGACCGCCACATACTACCCAAAGGCCGTCACGCCAGGGCGGGAGGATGTCACGCGGGCAGAGCAGACTCCACGCTGGGCCGGCAGAGGGAGTTCCGAGGCCTGGGGGCCCCAGGCTGGGAGGGCAGAGGCCGAAGCCGGGGAGACAGAAGAGGAGGAAAAGACAAAAGAGAAAGAAGAGGAGAAAACAGAAGAAACGGAAGAATGGAGCAGACAAGCTGTGGCTGCAGCGTCCTACTCCGTTGCCATCTTTAATCTGGCTATCACTAGTCCAGTTCAGTTTCTCGTCAGTGGATAACCCTCCAAATGGAAATAGTGTGGGATTTAGTGATAGTAATGCCATTGAATGCAATTTAGACTCTTTCTTGTTAGAGATGGTTGTTGCTTGACACTTGTGTGGCACAAATGTTATAATCCTGCAGTCATACAGCACAGAAACAGACCCTTTGGTCTAACTCATCCATGCTGACCAAGTTTTGCAAACTGAATCAGTTCCACACTAATATGTTTGGCCTATATTCCTCTCAACCTTTCCTGTTCAGGTACCTGTCCAAATGACTTTTAAATATTCTAACTAACTGCAACTACCAGTTCCTTTACTTGCCACTTGTCAGTCTAAACTTGATTACTGTCCAGGTCTTGCTGTATTTGCACACTGCTCCAATATCGAAGAAGCAGTCAATCTTGAAAGGTGCTCAACATTTTGCAATTACTGAATATCCTCACTTCTGACCTTATGATGTAGGGAAGGTCATTGAAGAAACAGTTGAAGATGACTGGGCCAAGGTTGCTGCCCTTAGGAACTCCTGGAGCAGGGTGACTTATGTTCAACAACCACAAACCACAATCACCGTCATTTGTGCCAGGAAACACTCCAACCAAAACGAGACCCCCACCCTGCCAAACAGACACACACACAGGAACAGGCCTAAGCCTGTCACCTACTTTCCAAGGATCTGTATCCCTCTACTCCCTGCCCATTCATGTATCTGTCTAGATACATCTTAAATGATGCCACTGTGCCCACCTCTACCACCTCCGCTGGCAACGCGTTCCAGGCACCTACCACCCTCTGCGTAAAGAACTTTCCACGCATATCTCCCTTAAACTTTTCCCCTCTCACCTTGAAATCATGACCCCCAGTAATTGAGTCCCCCACTCTGGGGAAAAAGCTTCTTGCTATCCACCCTGTCTATACCTCTCATGATTTTGTAGACCTCAATCAGGTCCCCCCTCAACCTCTGTCTTTCTAATGTAAATAATCCTAATCTACTCAACCTCTCTTCACAGCTAGCGCCCTCCATACCAGGCAACATCCTGGAGAACCTCCTCTGCACCCTCTCCAAAGCATCCACATCCTTTTGGTAATGTGGCGACCAGAACTGTACGCAGTATTCCAAATGTGGTTGAACCAAAGTCCTATACAACTGTAATATGACCTGCCAACTCTTGTACTCAATACCCCATCCGATGAATGAAAGCATGCCGTATATGCCTTCTTGACCACTCTAACCACCTGCGTTGCCACCTTCAGGGTACAATGGACCTGAACACTCAGATCTCTCTGTTCATCAATTTTCCCCAGGGCTTTTCCATTTACCACATAGTTCGCTCTTGAATTGGATCTTCCAAAATGCATCACCTCGCATTTGCCTGGATTGAACTCCATCTGCTATTTCTCAGCCCAACTCTCCAATCTATATTCTGCTGCATTCTCCGACAGTCCCCTTCACTATCTGCTACTCCACCAATCTTAGTGTCATCTGCAAACTTGCTAATCAGACCATCTGTACCTTCCTCCAGATCATTTATGTATATCACAAACAACAGTGGTCCCAACATGGATCCCTGTAGAACACCACTGGTCACAGTTCTCCATTTTGAGAAACTCCCTTCCACTACAACTCTCTGTCTCCTGTTGCCCAGCCAGTTCTCTATCCATCTAGCCAGTACACCCTGGACCCCATCAGCCTACCATGGGGAACCTTATTGAACGTCTTACTGAAGTCCATGTATATGACATCCACAGCCCTTCCCTCATCTATCAACTTTGTCACTTTCGCAAAGAATTCTATCAAGTTGGTAAGACGTGACTTTCTCTGCACAAAGCCATACTGCCTATTACTAATAAGCCCATTTTCTTCCAAATATAAATAGATCTTATCCCTCAGTACCTTCTCCAGCAGTTTCCCCATCACCGACGTCAGGCTCACCGGTCTATAATTTCCTGGATTATCCTTGCTTCCCTTCTTAAACAAGGGGACAACATTAGCAATTCTCCAGTCCTCCGTTCCTCACCTGTGCTCAAGGATGCTGCAAGGATATTTGTTAAGGCCCCAGCTATTTCCTCTCTTGCTTCCCTCAGTAACCTGGGATAGATCCCATCCGAACCATAGAACATAGAACATAGAACATTATAGCGCAGTACAGGCCCTTCGGCCCTCGATGTTGCACCGACCTGTGAAACCAATCTGAAAGCCCATCTAACCTGAACTATTCCATTATCATCCATATGTTTATCCAATGACCATTTAAATGCCCTTAAAGTTGGCGAGTCTACTACTTTTGCAGGCAGGGCATTCCACGCCCTTACTACTGTCTGAGTAAAGTGAGGGGACTTGTCCACCCTAATGCCTCTTAGAATACCCAACACATGCCCCCTCCTTATGCTGGCTTGACCTACAGTAATCAAACATCTAACCCTAACCTCAACATCCGTCATGTCCCTATCCTCAGTGAATACCGACACAAAGTACTCATTAAGAATCTCACTCATTTTCTCTGACTCCTCGCATAACTTCCCTCCTTTGTCCTTGAGTGGGCCAACCCGTTCTCTAGTTACCCTCTTGCTCCTTATGTATGAATAAAAGGCTTTGGGATTTTCCTTAACCCTGTTTGCTAAAGATATTTCATGACCCCTTTTAGTCCTCTTAATTCCTCATTTCAGATCGGTCCTACTTTCCCGATATTCTTCCAAAGTTTCATCTGTTTTCAGTCGCCCAGACCTTATGTATGCTTCCTTTTTCCTCTTTGCTAGTCTCACAATTTCACCTGTCATCCATGGTTCCCTAATCTTGCCCTTTCTATCCCTCATTTTCACAGGGACATGTCTGTCCTAAACTCTAATCAACCTCTCTTTAAAAGCCTCCCACATATCAAATGTGGGTTTACCCTCAAACAGCTGCTCCCAATCCACATTCCCCAGCTCCAGTCGAATTTTGCTATAGTTGGCCTTCCCC
>NC_063354.1:2716328-2740608 GCF_021869965.1 Rhincodon typus | reverse complement strand
TCTTCCCCTTAGTCACACTGACTTCATTATCTAGTTCCTTACAGGCTTTAGTTACTACCTCCTTACTGTCCACTAACCTCCTCATTAGTTTAAACCCTCCCCAACAGCATTAGCAAAAGCAGCCCCTAGGACATTGGTTCCAGTCCTGCCCAGGTGTAGACCGTCCGATTTGTAATAGTCCCACCTCCCCGAGAACCGGTCCCAATGTCCCAAAAATCTGAACCCCTCCCTCCTGCACCATCTCTCAAGCCACTCATTTATCCTGCCTATTCTTTCATTTCTACTCTGACAAGCACGTGGCACTGGTAGCAATCCCGAGATTACTACCTCTGAGGTCCTACTTTTTAACTTGGCTCCTAACTCCCTAAATTCTGCTTGTAGGACCTCCTCCCATTTTTTACCTATACCATTGGTGCCTATATGCACCACAACAGCTGGCTGTTCACCCTCCCACTTCAGAATGTCCTGCAGTCGATCTGAGACATCCCTGACCTGTGCACCTGGGAGGCAACATACCATTCGGGAGTCTCGTTTTTGACCACAGAACTGCCTATCTACTCCCCTTACAATCGAATCCCCTATGACTATAGCCCTTCCACTCTTTTTCCTGCCCTTCTGTACAGCAACGCCAGCCACAGTGCCATGAACCTGGCTACTGCTGCCTTCCCCTGGTGAGCCATCTCCCCCAACAGTATCCAAAACGGTATAACTGTTCTGGAGGGAGATGACCGCAGGGGATGCCTGCACTGCCTTCTTGCTTTTTCTCTGCCTTTTGGTCACCCATTCCCTTTCTCCCTCAGCGATCCTAATCTGTGGTGTGACCAATTTGCTGAACGTGCTAGCCACGACTTCTTCAGCATCACGGATGCTCCAAAGTGAGTCTATCCGCAGCTCCTGAGCCGTCATGCGGTCTAACAAGAGCTGCAGCTGGACACACTTCTTGCACGTGTAGGAGTCAGGGACATCAGCCGTGTCCCTGAGTTCCCAAATTGAGCAAGAGGAGCATAACACCGCTCTGGGATCTCCTGCCATTTTTACTTTTAAGCTTAACTTAGTCCTACTATAAAATCAAATACTAAATAAATGAAATGAGAAAAAAAAATTTGTACCAAATCACTCTACTTACCAGCACACGATTAAAAAAAAGAAAAAGAAAAACACTTACCTTATCAACACAGCAGAGTCTTTTTTTTTGGTCAGAGGAGGAGGGCGGGTGGGAGACACTACACGTGTAGCGTCTCGGGTTTAGCCACTCTTCTGTCCATGTTTGAATCAAGGCTGTAATGATATCAGGAGTGGAGTGGCCTGGTGGATCGCAAACCAAGTATCAGTGAGCAGGACGTTGCTAAGCAAGTGCTGGTATTGTTGACGACACCTTCCATCACTTTACTGGTGACCAAGTGGAAGCTAATGGGGTGGTAAGTGGCTGGATTGGATTTGTCTTTCTGTGTATGGGATGTACCTGGGCAATCCACGACGTTGTTGCATAGATGCCAATTTTACAGCTGTACTGGAACAGTTGGCTAAGGGCACAGCAAATTCTGGAGCATGTCATCGTTAGTACTATTGCAGTAAGGTTGTCAGGGCATTGCTTTGGATGCATCCAGTGCCTCCAGCCATTTCTTGTTGTTTAATGGTCTAACACAAGATGTTTTTATTTATTCTTGAGGCTAACTGGGAAGGGCAGCATTTGCTGCCCATCCAAAACTGCCCAGAACCAGTGCACAGTTCCTGTACGCAAGTTATTTAAACTACCCTAAATATATTTAATATGTTGGTACTACAAGTACAACTGGAAGCTGCATCACAGGTAGACAGAGTGGTAAAGAAAGTATTTGGCACACTTAGAGATAGTAAGAACTGCTGATGCTGGAGTCAGAGATAACACAATGTGGAGCTGGAGGAGCACAGCAGGTCAGACGAAGGGTCCCAACCCCAAACGTCAACTTTCCTGCTCCTCTGATGCTGCCTGGCCTGCTGTGCTCCTCCAGCTCCACACTGTGTTATATTCGGCACAGTTGCCTTCATTGCTCAGATCATTGAGTACTGGAGCTGGGACATCATGTCGCAGATGTACAGGACGTTGCTGAGGCTACCTTTGGAGTATTATGTACAGTTCTGGTCAGCCTGCTATAGGAAGATTATTACTACATTGTGGAGGGTGCAAAAAGATTTACAAGGATGTTACTAGGACTGGAGGGTTTGACTTATAAGGAGAGGCTGGATAAGCTGGGACGTTTTCTCAACTGGAGCATAGGAGGTTGAGGGGTGACTTTATAGAGGTTTATAAAATCATGGGGGGTATTGATAATGTGAATACCAAAAGATCTTTTCCCTAGGGTAGGAGAGTTTAAAAACTAGAGGGCTTAATTTTAAGGTGAGATGAAAAGGATTTAACAGCCCGAGGGGCAATCTTTTCACACAGAGGGTCGTTTGTGTGTGGTATTAACTTCCAGAGGAAGCGGTAGATGCAGGTACAATCACAACATTTAAAAGATATTTGGAAAGGTACATGTAATCTTTTTCACAATTATATGTTCCAGACTAGTCAAGCAATATCTTCACATAGTCAGAGAACCATACTGATCATCTCAGTCCAGACTCCTATTTAGTGGTGGACTCACTGTGGTGGTACAGTCACTAACTAAATAGCATAAAAAGGGCAAAGAAACTGCCCATCGATCATTAACTACCGTTTCACCAATTCAAATGTCTAATTGGTACAGAGTTCTGAAGAAAGGTACTGAACCTGAAACATTAACTCTGCTTTCTCTCCACAGATGCTTCCAAACCACCTGAGTTGTTCTAGCAATTTCTGTCCTTATGCCTCATTTGGTACTACTCAGTATATCTGTTGATGGTAATCTGAAAGATGCTACGCAATGCATGCAAGGTGTGGAATTCAATGATCAATTGTTCTTTTGACCTTATGATGGAAGAAAAGTTATCGATGAAGCAGCTAAACATGGTTGAGCCTAAGACACTACCTTGAGGAACTCCTGTAATTATGTCCAGGAGCTGAAATGGATTACCTTCCCAAAGACCACAGTCCTCCTCCCTTTGTGATAAGTAGGATTCAATTATACCATGTCACAGAATTGCCTACTAACAACATGTGAAGGTGTAGCCACTCACCAGAAGTTGAACAGGTCCAGTTATATCGAACAGTTTGCTGCTCTAATATTATCACGTGAATAATACAATGGTATTATGCAGGAAACTAAACAAACGTCTCATCTGTTTCCACTGCAATGGGATCGAAGATTGGATAATAAACAGAAACTGAGAAACAGTAGGCACTTATCAGTTGTGGTATTGATTGTAAGAGTAGGAAGGTCATGTCAGAGCTGTACAAAACTTTGGTTAGGCCACAGCTGGGGTACTGTTTGCAGTTCCAGTCGCCAGCCTGGAAGAAGCTTGCAATTATACTGAGGGTGTGCAGAGGAGATTCACCAGGACGTTACCTGGGATGGAGTATTTCAGTTATGAAGAGAGGCTGGATAGGCTTGAGGTCTTTTTTTTAAAAAAAAGAGCACAGACGGCACGGGGGGATCTGTTTGGGGCGTATAAGATGACAAGGGACACGGACAGAGTGGAAAGGACACAGCTGTTCCCCTTATTTGAAGAATAATAATGAGAGGGACATAATTTTAAGGTGAAGGGCAGGAGGTTCAGAGGGGAACTGAGGGAAAAAAATTGCACCCAGAGGGTGGTGGGCATCTGGAAAACATTGCCTGAGAGGGGAACAGAGGCAGGAAACCTCACAATCTCAAAAAAATACATGGATGAGCACTATAAATTGAGGACACTGGAAATGTCGTAACATTTAGTGGAACTGCTGTGTCACAGTGCCAGGGGACCACAGGTGACAGTCTGAGCGGGATTTACACATTCTCATGTTTCCTCCAGGTGCTCTGGTTTCCTCCCACAGTTCAAAGATGTTCAGGTTAGACAGATTGGCCATGCTAAAAATTGCCCCATGGTGTTGAACAATATGTAGGTTAGATGGTTTAGTCAATGGTTTAAAAACCCCAAGTGGGGTTGAGGATGGAGTGGGTGAGGGGTGAGGGCGCAGAAATGCTCCTCTGATGGTGGATGCAGACTCAAATGGCCTCTTTCTGCACTTTCGGGATTCTATGATTCAAGGCTATGGGCCAAGTGCTGGAGCGGGATTAGCGTAGATAAATCAGTGCTGACTCGATGGCACCTTCTGTGTTGTATGATGAAATGACTATAAATACAAACAATTTTTTTTTTTTTTTTTTTAAAAGAGGAAGGATGCAGTGTATAACTGGTTGAGTACAGCAAAGATCTATCACTTCTTGGACCTCAGACACTGACCACATCAAGTGAGAGACTACACATGTACTTCAACATGGCAGCGGCGGAGTAAGCAGCATCCGAACTCCTCAGCCCAAGGTTCATCCATCCATCTGCTTTTTCCTTCTTTTTCTCTTCATCTCTTTTTTTCCCCCCTAAGATCTTAAAGTATTTTTTTTTAAGAAAAGAAAACTTACCTTGAAGCAGCCTAGGGCCCAAACCAGGCTGGGAACGACTGACAACCAGGGCAGAGTGGCTAAGGGCCAGAGCAGAGCAGGCTGGAGGCCCAGAGCAGAGTGAAGCAGGGACGGTTGCTGGACTGGGGACCAGTGCAGGCGGTCAGCGGCTTGCAAGCCCGGTCTGACCACATGTGGAAGCTCTCTGCGCTGATCTAATGCAATATGATATTATCTGTAATCTATTTTTCTGTAATCTGATTAGCTGACTATAACATTTATACGTTTATCCTTTTAACTTTATTTCTTATTTTCTAACTTATACTATGAATCACTTTAAGGCAATGTAACTTTTTTTTCTTTATTTCTCTATTTTGTATCTAAGACTTTTACCTAGGTACTTTGAATCCAAGATGGTGACGTGAGCGGTGACATTGTACACTTTTCACTGTACTCCTGTACATGACTACACGTAACAGGAAACAGAATTCTAATTCTAAAGACTAGGAAACTGGGTGTAATATATACAAGGAGATAGTAAGAACTGCCGACGCTGGAGTCAGAGATAACACAGTGTGGAGCTGGAGGAACACAACAAGCCAGGCAGTGTCAGAGGAGCAGGAAAGCTGACGATTCGGGTCGGGACCCTTCTTCAGAAATGTTCCTCCAGCTCCACATTGTGTAATATATACAAGGTTTTGTGCTATTTATTCACAATATTTATTGCCCATCCCTAACTGTCCTGGAAACATAGTGGTGAACCATTGCAGTCCACTGAACACAGACACACCCACAGTGCTGTGAGGAATGGGGTTTCTAGGATTTTGCCACAGTCACCATCAAGGAACAGCGACATAATTCCAAAACAAAGCCAGGTAAGGGCCTGCTGTGTTCATCCAGCTCTACACTTTGTTATCTAAGATAAGGCAAAGCTAGTTGGGAAAGTGAGGAGAAGGACATTAGGAGTCTGCAAAGGAGTACAATATACAGTGATTAATGTCGAGATTGTGATTATATGATTGTGTGAAATTTCTGCTTTAGTAAGAAGAATGAAAAATCAGAATTGTTTTTAAAAGTTAAGAGACTAGATGATGTGATTCAGGGTGATTTAGGTATCCTTGTACACCAAACAAGAAAGTTAACATGCAAGGGTAACAAGCATTTAAGAAGGTATATCAGCGTTTCCTGTAAAGTGGTTGAAGTACAAGAGAAAGGAATTCTTACAACAATTAGACAATAGTCTTAAGACCACAAATGTACAGTTCTGGTTTATCAAAGGTGAAGATGCTTGCTTACGAGCAAGTACAACAATGGTTCACTGGATTTATTCCTAAAATGGGAGGTATTATCCTAAGGAGAGTTTCACTCATTGAAAGGCAGAAAATTCTTTGAGGATTGACATGCTAGATGCTCAGAGATCGTTTTTCCTTACTGAAGAGTCTAGAACTAGGACCACCGTCTTACGAAAGACAGTCTGGTGGTCAATCTGAGATAACAAGGTGCAGAGCTGGATGAACACAACAGGCCAAGCAGCATCAGAGGAGCAGGATAGCTGACGTTTCGGGTCTAGACCCTTCTTCCTAAAGTGGTCCTAGGCCCGAAACGTCAGCTATCCTGCTCCTCTGATGCTGCTTGGCCTGCTGTGTTCATCCAGCTCTGCACCTTGTTATCGCAGATTCTCCAGCATCTGCAGTTCCTACTATCTCTAGTGGTCAATCATTTAGTAAAGGTGAAGAGAAATACCCCCACTCACTGAAATGTGCGGTAAATATAAAACTTTTTTTCAGACATCACGGAGTCTGAAAACGCTTCGTAACCAATGGAATATTTATGTAGTAACCACTATTCTAGTATAGGAAATGTGGCAGGAACATTCTAATTTGTAGGAGATTGCTATGCACAATGTAATTATCAGGTGATTAATGTAATGTTTTGATAAAAATATGCTTTGATAAATAATGCTTTGATAAGAATACTGAGGATAGATCCCCTGCTATTCTTCAAAACAGAGCCATGGGATCTTTTACATCCAGCCAACAGGCAGTCATGTCACCTGCAAATGGCTATATGCTGGGAAGGTCTTTCTCACAAATTTGAGTTTTTTGAGAAAATGACTAAAATTATTGATGAGGGTATAGCAATCTACATGGACTTTAGTAAAGAATTCAACAAGATCTGTCGTGGGAGGCTGGTCCAGAAAATTAAATCACATGAATCCACAGTGAGTTGGTAAGTCACTTACAAATTAGTTTGGTCATGGAAGACAGTGGGTAGTTATGGAGGAGTGTTTTTCTGACTGAAGGTTTGTGACCAGTGATGTTGCTGTTGCTTGTTTGGATGAAAATGTGGGTAGTCTGATTAACTTGCAGATTACACGAAAATTGGTGGAGTTGTGGATAGCACTGAAGGTTGTCAAAGGATGCAGATCAATTGGAAAGTTGAAATAGCAGATGAAGTTTAATCTGGGAAAGTGTGAGGCATTACATTTTGGGAGGTGAAACCCAACAGGGAAGCACACAGTAAATGGAATGACCCTTACGAGCATTGATACCCAGCAGATCTTGGGGTGTAAGTCCATAGCTCCCTGGCATTCGCAACATAAATGGATTGGGTGGTCAAGAGGCATACGGCATGCTTGCCTTCGCCAGTTGGGCTATTGAGAATAAACTTGGCAAGTCAAGTTGCAACTGTATGAAACATTAGTTAAATCACATTTGGAACACTGCATGCAGTTCTGGTCACACTATCAAAAAGCTATGGAGGTTACCAGAATGTTGCAGGGATTGAAGCGTATCAGCTGTAAGGAGAAGTTGGACAAACTTGGATTGTTTTCTCTACAGTGTTGGAGACTGAGAAGTGACCTGATCAATCATGAGAGGCATGGATAGTCACAAGGTGGAAATGTCAAATACTAGGACATTTGGGTTTAAAGTGAAAGGGGGAATGTTTAAAGGAAATGTGCAAGGCACATTTGTTTATGCAGAGGCTGACAGGTGCTGCCAGGGGAGGTGGTAGAAGCAGATTTTTAAGAGACATTTAGACAGGCACAGGAACAGGCAGAGAATAGAGGGATACGGATCATATGCAGGCAGATGAGATTGGTTTAAAATCGTATCATGGTTGGGAGATACATGTTTGGCTGAAAGGCCTGCTCATGTGCAGCACATTCTACATTCTCTGTTCCATGTTCCAAAAATGCAGTATTCTCTCAATACTGAGTGTCAGTATAGATTTTACATTCAAAGCTTGGTATAGGACTAGAATCAGGACCTTGTAACTATTAACTAAGCTACCTACCCAATGGTTGAATGATGAACCAGTTTCAAATAACCATATGGTCTATCCCTGCTCCTATTACTTATGCTCATGCACAATCGTCAACTGAATGTGAGAATATAAGATGCAAATATCCTTCACGATTTGACTACCAACCAATATTCTCATTGCACCAATTATGGTGAATGGGAAGTTTCCATCTTCTTCCATCAAGATCAGTTTTAACTCTTGTATTGCTTAACTAAAGATACATTTTGTGGAAAATGTTCATCTCGTACTCAGCAGGGCATACCACAATAATTCAAACTCAAGGGGAAAATCAACATATACCCTGTATAAGAGGAGGATGCTGCTTCATTGGCAAGTAGAATCTGTTTGGTAAAGGCATTGTAGTGGAGAGTGCACCCATTAATGCTGATTGACAGTGAACAGCTAAGGTTTGATAAATTTTAAACTGGTTAGGTTAACAAAGCTTCTCTATGTGTATGCCTCTACCAATCAGAATCTACTTGCTAACCAATCAGTACTCTCCTCTCATGTAGGAAGAATTTCAATTTTTCCCTTTGAATTTATATTCTTGAGAAATATCCTGATGAGTGCACGATGAAAAGCTTCCATAAAATGCTTTTTTCTCCCCCAAAAATTACTCAAGTTTATACCACAAATGACTAACGTTAACTCTGTTACAATTCAAGGCCAGACCCAAGTTATTTTATAATCTGGCTAAGGACGAGTAATCTTTTTTTGAAGAAGTGACAGGAGATTAAAGCCACAAGATCTCACAATTTTGAACAAACAACATTAAAACTGCAATACAATCTGTAATACATGCAACACTTATATTCTAACATCCAGAATTAACACCTGCTAAACATGGGCAACTGACTGTGATGAAGCACATCACAACACACCAAAAGCCAAATGCAATTGAGCCATGGATTGAGCCATTTATACCATGGATTTCTCAACAACTGTCAGTTCTAACATCACTTTTTTTGGGGGGTGTGGGGAGGTGGGTCATCAGCTCATTACACTTCACAAGGGATTATGATTCATCATGTTTGCAAATCAGGCCTTCAAACTCTCCTTCAAGAGCCACTGTCATGCACTGCCTCAATAACTTCTCCTGCTCTGACCAGTCACACTCCTTTCCTGGGTCTATGCCTCCACAGACTCTGGAAACTAGTTTTTACTCTCAGGCTCAATGCCAGCTTTTCACCAACATTTAGCTTCACCAAACTAGAATTATACCTAGGATTTTCCCTTAAGTCTAATCTTGTCAAGTTATATAAAGTAAATACTGCTTATGGACTTTTCAACTCCCCACTCTCAGCTGCACTGCAGTATTAGTAGCGCATGGCTTCTTCAGAGTCCCTGCAAACACAGTAGCATTTCTGGAGCCCTAATTCCAGCACTTCCCTACTAACTCCTGTGACCTCTGCCTAAATTCTAAGAACAGAGATATCCAATTGCTGTTGGTGCTTCTCACCAAGTTTCCTAAACAGAACCGTAATAGTTCACTTACCTTCCCAACAGTACAGCTACTGAACTACTGAACATAGAGTCTGAGACAACAAGGTGCAGAGCTAGATGAACACAGCAGGCCAAGCAGCATCGTAGGAGCAAAAAGGCTGACGTTTCGGGCCTAGACCCTTCATCAGAAATGGGGGAGGGGAAGGGGGTTCTGAAATAAATAGGGAGAGAGGGGGAGGCGGATAGAAGACGGATAGAGGAGAAGATAGGTGGAGAGGAAACAGACAGGTCGAAGAGGCGGGGATGGAGCCAGTAAAGGTGAATGTAGGTGGGGAGTTAGGGAGGGGATAGGTCAGTCCAGGGAGGACGGACAGGTCAAGGGGGCGGGATGAGGTTAGTAGGTTGGAGATGGGGGTGCAGCTTGAGGTGGGAGGAGGGGATAGGTGGGAGGAAGAACAGGTTAGGGAGGCGGGGACGAGGACGAGCTGGGCTGGTTTTGCGATGCGGTGGTGGGGAGGGGAGATTTTGGAGCTTGTGAAGTCCACATTGATAGCATTGGGCTGCAGGGTTCCCAAGCGGAATATGAGCTGCTGTTCCTGCAACCTTCGGGTGGCATCATTGTGGCACTGTAGGAGGCCCAGGATGGACATGTCGTCTGAGGAATGGGAGGGGGAGTTGAAATGGTTCGCGACTGGGAGGTGCAGTTGTTTATTGCGAACCGAGCGTAGGTGTTCTGCAAAGCGGTCCCCGAGCCTCCTCTACTTCTTTCACTCTCATACACAGACAAACACTCTGGCTTCAACGTCACTGCCCTTCACCATACACTCCTCTTTAATGATCCTTGACCTGTCCTGAATAGGCTGTTGAAAACCTTGCAACTATTCCTACCCTAGTTTGTGGCACAATTGGCATGCAATTAACATTTTAGAAAATGTAGAAACCACTTAGAATTGTTTGTGCCAGGAATATTATACTTTTCACAAAATACTAGCTTCTTCAGCACAAATAATGCTTACAAGAAATATTCATTACAACTCAGTGACACCAAGCACCCAAAGCGATGGAGCACTGGTTAGAGTCAAGTTCCATAGTGAAGCTCTGCCAGCAATATGCAGCAAACTCAACCTCAGAACAATGTTACTTTGTCATGCTACTGGGATAGCATGCTGGAAATCAAGCCCAGATATTCTTAGAATTATCACAAAAATTAAAGACTTTAAAACGTATGAAAAGGTTCCCCAATTTACCCGATTTCCAGAAACAAGTTGATTGAAAGTACAGACCAGGATTCCGCATGTACCGAAAATTACTATTTACTACAAGTAATTAGTCTCTGTCTACAGGTAAGAAATTAAGAACCCCCATAGACAGTCCACCATCTACATGGCACAAGTCAGGAGAATGATGGAAAATTCCCAATTTCCTGCAGAAGTGCAGCTTCAATAACACTCAAGAAGCTCAACACCATCCAGGGCAAAGCAGCCCGCTTGATTTGTACTACATCCACAAGTATCCATTCCCTCCACCAATGACACTCAGTAGCAGCAGTGTGTACTATTTACAAGATGCACACAGAAATTCACCAAAGATCCTCAGACAGCATGTTTCAAACTAATGAATCACTTTCATCTAGAAGGAAAAGGACAGCAGATATATGGGGACACAACCAGCTGTAAGTTCTCCTCCAAGTCATTCACTGTCCTGACTTGGAAATATATTGCGTTCCTTCACTGTTGCTATCAGGGTCAGAATTCTGGAATTCTCTCCCTAATGGCATCGTGGGCCAACCCAGCGGCTTGGAGTGGCTTACATAGGCCAAACTGGAAGAAAACTGACAATAAGGATACACGACCACCAACTAGCCACCAAGAGACATGACCAATTCTCACTTGTCTCAATACATATGGACAAAGAAGAACACAAATTCGATTGGGACCACACATCCATAATACCACAAGCCAAACAGAGACGTGCCAGGGAATTCCTGGAGGCCTGGCAGTCCAACTGGAACTCCAACAAACACACTGAATTGGAGCCGATATACAAACCACTGAAAAACAGAACCGGGAGTGATGCCAACCCCCCAGCAAATCGAGGCACATAAATAACAAGCGGGATAGAACAGTGATGCTTCACCGAAGGTGCACTGACAATGTTACCCAGCAGGGTGACGAAACATCTGCAATCAGACACACTGGCTCGGCGAGCAAGTCTACAACCTCAACGGTTCCTTATGCAATAAAATAGCAGCCTTATCTTTCCACAGTGAGTGTGATTCATATTTATAGCAATGTATTTCTTTACACTCATTGAGAGACCAACAATAAAATTCCATTTTGAGATGCTACTGTAACAGCAGTGTAATCACAGCAAATTCTTGCAATTTGCATTTTGTGACATATAATTTTCGGTCATAAATTTCAAGGTTTTAAAAAACAATTAATAACTGAAAGCACCGTGAATACGATGTTATTTTTGCAACCAATGTTTCATACATTTCTTAATTGAAAGTAGACAGCAGAAATTGAATTCTGACACTGGTGAGTGGCTTGGAGGAGAACTTGAAGGTGATGGTGTTCCCATGTATCTGCTGGCCTTGTCCTTCTAGATGGAAGCGGTCATGAGTTTGGAAGGAGCTGTCGGAGGATCTTTGATAAATTTTTGCAGTGCATCTTGTAGATAGTATGCACTGCAGCTACTGAGTGTCGATGGTGAAGCAAGTGGATGCTTGTGGACGTACTGCCAATCAAACAGGCTGGTTTGTCCTGGATGGTGTCAAGCTTCTTGAGCATTGTTGGAGCTGCACCCATCCATGCAAGTGGGAAGTATTCCATCACATTCCTGACTTGTGTCTTGTAGACAGTAGACAGGCTTGTGCTGGTTAGAATGCTGCTAGTTGGTCTTTCTAATCTAGAGGCTTTGGCTAGGTTAAGAGGTACAGAGTGGCTGGTTCACTTACGCAAGGCCTTTGAATTATCAATTAAAAGTCACAGCTTGCAATAACTGCCAAAGGAAAGATCAACTGGTTTTCTTCAGGTTTAATGTAGCTTTTACTGCAGAGAACTGACAGCTCCTAAGTTGGTGGACTGATAACTTCTCGGTATCTTCTTTATATCCCTAAGTTGTTCAGATATCTGAGAACCAATCACACAATTGTTGGCAGGCAAAAAGTCTTTGCCATTGATAATTGGTCACCAGCCCAGCCACCAAACAGTTATTGCATCAACCATGGTTCCAGTTCATTTGCAACTCGACTTTAACCATTGCTCAAACAAGCAGCTGCATAAACAATGCTTGCAGGGAATGTCCAGTTGCTTGATTTTTAAAATGTGCAGTAATCATTGGTTTTTAAAATTATTTCAATCCACATATAAGAACACAGAAAAATAAAAAGACATGGTCTGTACACTGCACTAATGCAAAAGTTAAAGATCAAAAATTAGAAGTAATGTTTGCACCAAATTATACGTGCTGAACAGTGTTCCAGGTTTTCTGTTTAAGAATACTCATTTACCAATTCTTTCCACGTCTTTATTGTTCTTCCATTACAGAAGCAAAGTGTTGCTTCAGAAAAGGACCCAAAATTCCAAACAAAAATCAGTTCACAGTTTTGAAAACAGTTCAAGCCAGCACTGAAGTTACAAAGATTTGCCCAAAAGAGTCTAGAAACTTGCATGTTTTGGACTGTCAGCTGAAAATAATGAGAGAAGAGTCATGGAGTCACAGATTGGAGAAATTTTGCAACAGTGTCTTGAAAAAATATTTTAAAAGTAGCTGGGAATAACTGAAGGAGTGAAGTTATTAGACATGACACTGATTCCAAGAATTAGCAATTTTTGCAGCATTCAATCATCAAGTTACAAACAAAGAGACAGTGGGAATGGAACTGGCCAAATGACGTCCTTCTACACTAACAATTCTGTGATTCCGTGGGAATGCATGTGTGCTACTTGCAATTACCATGGAGTGTGCAGGAATTAATGCTTTTCTTTCAAAGTTCAAATCAAACTCCTGTTTTAGGAGCTTACTTGGCTGAACACACAGACACAACCAAATACAGGATGCACTATATTAAATATTAGTTCTGCAAACAGCAAAACCTTTTTTGAATATGAGTCCGAGAATAACAGCCGTAACAGCAGGTTCTGTGTGTATCAAGAATGCAACACGATTCTGGGGCTACATATAACATTAGCAGCAAGAACCAGCTATTACGTAGTACAAAGACATTTTAATTTGTTGTTTTACTTTAGACTATCCACTGTAACAGCACATAATCCACTTAGTGGTAATTCATAACAGGAAGGGGGCAAGCCAAATGGGAATTTTCCATATCTCATCTACATTACAATTTCTTTAGCTATCGGTTTAAGTAATTATGGGAGTAGTTGCAGAGAACAGTAGTCATTCATATTTAGATCTGGTTACAAAATGGGTGACTGCAAAAAATCTGACCAAAACAAACCAATTAAAGATTTAAAATAAATCCACAAGTCTTTAGACAATACAGTAAATGCAATTAGATTTAGCATCCGTCGAGTCAGAAAGCAAGCTCACATCAGTAATTCATTATATAGGAATCCTATAGAATTTAAAAATTCTTTCATACAATGTGGACATCACTGACAAGGTCAGCATTTGTTGTCTATCTTTAATGATCCTTGAATTGGCTTGCTAGGTTAATTCAAAGTGCGCTTAAGAGTCATACAGAGGCTAAACCAAATAAATTGTCTTCCATAAAGGACACGGATTTTAATGATATTCATCACTGGTCATCATCACTGAGATTAGTCTTTAAATTCCAGATTTTATCAATAAAATTTAAAATTCATCAGCTACTGTTGTGGGATTTGAACCAGTGTCCTTGGTATTTCCTTGGCCCTCTGGATATTTGTTCAATGACATTAGCACTTATGCCACCAATCCAGGTCAACAGTTTAGTACTGTAAATCAGAGAGTGGTGCTCTGCCAGATGTACAATCCTTTGGACAAGACATAAAACAACACTATTCATGGATAATCCTATGGCACAATGTAAATCACAAGACTAGAAATTGGGCATTCATTTTCTACCTGTTTTACCATTCAAATTGATCACAGGCTCAGTGATCTGTGACTTAACTCAGTTCATGTTTCTTTGATTTGAATCCTGCACTACTGTCACTCAACAAAAATCCATCAATCTCAGTTCTGAAAAGTTCATCTCATCCAGCATCTGCAGTGTTTTAAGAAGGAATATTCAATATTTCACGACCCTAACTGTGAAAGAGCAATTCCCAATTTCACTCTCAAATGAGCAGGCTACACTTAAGATTGGCCCTCTTTGTTATGATTATCCCCAGAGAAAAAAGCTTCTCTATGACTAAAAGAAAGAGCTTGTATTAATCTAGTACCTTTCACAACTTGAGAATTTTTCAAGTGCTTTACAGCAATTTAAAAGATTTTGCAGTACAGTTTTGAAATGTGAGAAATGTGGCAACTGATTTGCACACAGAACAGTCCCAAAAAGAGCCGACACAATGACTCGATCATTTGTCTTAGTTCAAAGTAATGATAAATAAGGGATAAATAGTGGATAGAAAATAATTAGTTTATTACTTTAAACATCCTAATGAGATAACCTTCACATTCTCAACTCAGGAGATTACATTCTAAATCCATACAAACTGTTCTCAGGATTTAAGACCTTAGGCTCTCGTATTATTTTGGTAAATCAATTATGCATCTCTTTAACATCAACATCTTTCATGAAGCACGCACACTTCAACAAGTAACTAGATAAAGCAATGAAGCATTATGGCTACATGATGCCAAATAAATCCAAGCATTTGTTACAAAAAGAGATAAAAAAGTGTGGTCAACAAAAATCATGGGAAATGACAGCATATACTAATAACAGACATCCTGAAAGAAGTTTAATTCCAATGCATCCAAAAATTCTCTTATGCCTATTTATTTCCCAGTGACACTTAAATAATGGTTTCCACCAGAAGTGAACCAAATACGTCACACAAGATTTGTATGTATTCTGGACTGTCTCAAAAGTCTTTTTTTTGTTATCGTGGAAATGAACTGAAGCCTCCACTGTTTGAAAATCATGTTCACTTGTATCTTCAACAATAGTACATTAAGCAGAGGGCAACTAGGGATGGGCAATAAATACCAGCCCAACCAGCAATATCGACATTCTGCAAGTGAATTTAAAAAAAAAATCATGAAGACCCATTGAGGAAGCAACCTGGGAGGAAAGAAGAAACAATACAGCTGAAAAGTCAAGACAGGGTACAAGACGAATAAACTTAGGAGAATTGTGCCTCTATCAAGCAATAAAGCTGTAAGTGAAAGACTTTCTCCCATCTTAACTCAGGCTAAATTTTCCACTTTTACTGTAAAACTTTGACGAGCAAAAATCAAGGAACATATCTGTCTATTCCCAGTTTGGGTTTCATTACTCATCAATGCCATGTACAATGTGCATGCACCTGTGTCCACCATTTTAACATTAGCTCAAACACCATGGTCAGATTGAGCATACAAGAACTCTTGGAGGAACATTAGTGCAAGAGAAAACATCTTGCAAATAGGTACACTTCTTAAAAATTAAACAATATTAGAAAAGCTAAAACTGCGCAAATCAAGTCCAAACGAATACATGAACACAAACTATTTTAAGAAAACAGAGTTCACGATGAGTTCTGGAGGAGGGTCACAGGACTTGAAATGTTAACTCTGCTTTCTGTCCACATGCTGCCAGACCTGCTGAGTTTCTCTAGCAGTTTGTTTCGGATCTTCAGCATTTACTATTCCTTATTTTATTGCAAACTACTTAGTAATCATTTGTTCATACCTTGATGGCAGAATATGGCCAAAACATTTGCATTGTACTCGGAACTTTATTTCCAGTTGCAGTAGATTGTTGAGGGCCTTAACCCCAGTACCTAAATACCTATGTCCTTTTGCATTAGCTTATTTGTCACAATTGCAGCAACATAACAGTTGAAAAGTTGTAGGCAAAAACCCAGACACACATTGAATAGCAAGTCTGCTGGAGGCCAGAGATGGGAAACTGGATCACAAGTATCTTCCAAGCCATATTATGGAAATCACAGGTTTAAAGGGCAGGTTTCAAACTGACAAACTCACAGTTGGTTCATGGCAGAGCTGTTAATGCAATTTAAAACTTATTTTAAGAATTATAAAATCAATTTAATATACAACCTCAAGATTAACCGAGACGGATAATTTACACGGCCACGTTAAAATTCAACTCTTTCTGTTGGCAATGGTTGTAAGCTCACAAACAGGGCAGCTCCAAGTTGTGACTCTTTTCAATGTAAATTTACACATGAATAATTAACAACTAGCAGCCCTAATAGTTCTCATTTTAACTCTTCAGTTGCAATTTGAAGTGAAGGATTTCAACTGCTATATTATTTATCAGCTGGCACTAACCATAAAACATCAGAATTATCAGCTCTTATACTAATAATTACATATATGCTGAAAACCGAACACTGGAAAGAAGGCTGAAATGCAAGTGGAACAATCATAACATGAAACTACTGCAACCATTGATAAAATGGGTGCCTAAGTACAGAAGCAAGACTTATTTCTATGATTTTAAATGCCAGTGCAGTCAGAAAACTAGTTAAACTTGCAGACTGACTGCTTGAAGTTAACATGTAGCAGGCTAGAGCTTTCCGCACTGCTTTTCAATTCTCATCTGAAAAATAAATGCCTGCACCTTCACTTATCCAAAGAACAGACTGGGAACTTAATCAGCGGCACTCTAATAAATAAAGTGATGCAAAGCTATCAATGTAAAATAATGAAATAAACATGTTGATGACTGTAATAGATTTATATCAAGATGTGCACATGCACAACACTAAGGTCTTCAACCTGAATATGAACTGTTCATTGCTGCACATTGCTCCCAACCTACAAGCTAGTTTATGTCCTTGTATTAAAAAAGTAACAAAAAGTACAATTATTTCTAAATAGAACTAGTCTGCTACTTTCACAGACAACCCTGTGTACAGATATCACAGAATGCCTGGTAGTACAACACAACCATTCACTGTATTTAAATTTTCAGAAACAAGCAGTTTTTTTAAAATCGGATACGAACAATACAACAATGATCACAATTTGTAATACTTTCAATAAATACAATCTATGCTTATGTTTGATATTTAAAAACAATTCATAAATACATAAAATGATGCAAAAGAGCATGTGGATTTGAATTCATAATTCGGTTAAAAAGCATTTTAACAAGTTATTAAGAAGGAGCAAACCCCGTAGGGGATATAGAAGAGACATACTGATTTAATGTAGATACATAATATAAAGATGGAAGGTTCCGTCAGTTAGGCACAGAAGAGATAGGCCACAGGACCAGTAAGTACCTGATTTTTCTCGGAAGATTCTGTGTCAGTACTGAAAGGCCTGTTGAAACGGAATAGTGCACAAGCAGCAGAACAGACAGCGATACCAGGATAGCTGAATTAATGACCACCGCCCCGCCAACAAAGCCAAACACAAACAGAAGCATGCAACCAGGACTCATGGCTCTGTGCTGGCATGGTTGTGTTCGGAGACCAGAACACCAAGGGGAAGATTACACAGGGGTTGAGGGTGTATCCTTGGAATGAAAAATCTGTCACTCAACCACAGCCACAAAAGCGTTTACTCGAAACAATGCCATCAGCACACCCAGTGAGCTACATTCTGCAGCAGCTCACTCAGAATGACATCATTCTGCTAATACTTAAAAATCAAAGCTGATCACCTCAGCATCACTGCTGCAGCACTAGCAACCATCACTCAGTTATCCATCCCCTCTCAGCTAACCTGCTCATTGGCTGCAAAAACACACAGCTTACGTAACAGATGCACATAAAAGGAACTCTCATTATTCATCGCAAATAGCCAGAATGGGATCTCACATGGTATACTCAATAGTACAAGCTTTCAAGATTAGAATCACCCTTTTAAAATATTAAAAATAGAAAAGATGTTTTTATCAACAATATCACAACTATTAAATCAGTGCTCTCAGCATAATTATTTTATCTTCAACCTATTAACCAGCACCAGCTCTATTAGACAATGAATTTGTCCAACATCAGCCAAACTATTGTTCACTGCTCTGTCATTAGACAATTGGGTCATTGATCACGTTCCAGAAATGCATCAATATTTCTATTCTGCTGAAAAGGATACAGGACAAGTGAGAATGCTTACCTAATTCTGTTATGAACTCCAGGTTCCTGCAGGTCTGTCCCGAGCAACTGGTGAAGTTTAGTTCGTTCCAAGTGCTCCATGTAATTGTGGATCATCTGCGATGAAGATGGAGGAGAAAAACGTCAGGTGTATCAATATTTTATTACTCCTACCTTTCATATCATATGTTTTTCATTTTGAGTCACTAGCAGTGCATATATATTTATGCAGTTATGTTTCTTCAAAAGCTCATTTGTGATTTTAGATTGATAAGGGGGTGAGCAACGTCCCACAGCATTTTCAACAAATCATTGAGAATTTAACCTTGTACTCCTTTTTAAATGGTTAGAAGGAATGAAGATTTATGCAGTTTGAACCGTGTGTTGATATCCTGACAATAGCTTAGAAGAATTCATTTGAACAAGGAATGGCACTACAATAACTCTATCATGTACTATGTTTAGTTTTGTCAACTCCCATTAACTTAGCTTTCTTACTACATCACAGATGATACATTTTGCAGTCAGTGAGGTTTGCAATCAGTGACATCCCTCGTAACATAAGGATTCACTGTTTCCTATTCTTTCACAGGATGTGGGTACTGCTGGCTGGGTCAATATTACTACCCATCCCAAAATACCCCTCAGGTAGCAGTGATGAGCTGCCTTCTTGAACACAGCAAGTCAAGTGTGTAGGTACACCTGCAGTGTTTTTAGGGAGGGAGCTCTAGGATTTTGACTCAGTCACAGAAAAGGAGTGATGATATAGCTCCAAGTCAGGATAGCGTGAGACTTGGAAGGGAACGCGCAGGTGGGTGTTGTTCCCACAGTGGCTCAGTGGTTAGCACTGCTGCCTCACAGCGCCAGGGACCCGGGTTCGATTCCACTCTCGGGCGACTGTCTGTGTGGAGTTTGCACATTCTCCCCGTGTCTGCGTGGGTTTCCTCCGGGTGCTCCGATTTCCTTCCGCAGTCCAAAGATGTGCAGGCTAGGTGGATTGGCCATGCTAAATTTCCCGTAGTGTTTAGGAATGTGTAGATTAGGTGGGTTATAGTGGGGTGGGTCTGGGTGGGACGCTTTGAGGTTCGGTGTGGACTTGTTGGGCCGACGGGCCTGTTTCCACACTGTAGGGATTCTATGATCTATGATCTGCTGTCCTTGTCCTTTGAGATGGCAAAGGTCATTCATTTGGATGGTGCTATCAAAGAAAGCTTCATGAGTTGTTGCAATGCATCTTGTAGTTGGTACACAATGCTGACATTATACATTAGTGGTGGAGGGAGTGAATTTGAATTTGTTAAATGGGGTGCCAATCAAGCAGGCTGTTTAGTCTTGGATGGTGTTGAGCTTCTTGAACATTACGGACATGTTTTCATCCAGGCACGTGGAGAGTATCCTATCACACTCCCAAGTTGTGCCTGTACTACAAATGTCATGCATTGGAAAGATAAAAGGCGAATTACTTCCTGCAGAATTCCTTGCATCTGACTGCTCTTAAATTAAACTACACTACATCATACACAACAGATAAATGCTTCAAATTAATGAGGATTCTTCATAATAGTTTTAAATGGCTCAGGAGGTTAAAATTCCTGTTTCATTGAATGCAATGACAAAAACCTAACTTTGCTATTAAAATCCTCAGGAGTCAAATCTATTCTCAAAACATTCCCCTGATCTGCATTCAAAGTGGGACAGAAACCATTACAGAGCAGATATACTAGATTGTGTGAGATGGGGAAATTCAAACAGCACACCTATTCTACAGGAAGGGGAACTATCATCTTTCTTTACCTATCCATGCGTGTTTTTGTTCTGTTCATTCATGGGATGAGGCCAGCATTCATAGCCTATCCCTAATTGAGAGGGCAGTTAAGACTCAACCACATTGCTGTGGGTGTGGATTCAAATGTAGACTGGACCAGTATGGATGACAGATTTCCTTCCCTAAAGGAATTAGTTTCTAGAACAATTGACAGTGGTTACATGGTCGCCATTGGGCTAGCTTTTAATTGCAGATTTTTATGAATTCAAATTTTGCCATATGCCTTGATGGGTTTCAAACCCATGTTCCCAGAACAATAGCCTGGGATCCTGAATTACTTGCCAGCACACCAATGCCTGCTTACCTTAAAGTCTCCAAAAATTAACCGACGAAGGAAATCTTACTAAAACTGTGTCTTGATTAGAACCAACAAGATTAGAGAGAATGGCACTCATGGTACAGTCACTGAAGAGAGTATTCCCAATTGACACCATACCTTGAAACATTACTTTTGCACTGATTGCTTGACTGAAATTAATGCACATATAGAGTAGAGAGATCACCTTTGTGGATTCCCCCACCATTTGATGACCTTGGTTTAGATACAAGAGTAATCTGTAGGAAGGGAATGGGTAACCATCAGGCAGAGCAGGAGGGCTAAGCAGGCAGTGCAGGAATCTCCTATGGCTATTCCGTTGCAAAACAGATACACCATTTTGGATACTGTTGAGGGGAATGGCTTCTCAGGGAATAACAGAACCACCATGATTGGCTCTGCTGCAGAGGGAGGGAGATAGAAGCATAGAAATGCTACAGTTATAGGGGATTCAATCTTAAGGGGAATAGATAGGCGTTTCTCTGTCTGCAAACGAGAGCTCGGGATGGTGTGTTTTTCCCCTGGTGCTAGGGTCCTGGATGTTTTGGAGCAGCTGCAGTACATTCTGGAAAGAGGGCAAACAGCCAGTGGTCATGGTACATGTTGATACTAACGACATCGGGAAAAAACAAGGGATGAGATCCTAAAAGCAGATTGCAGAGAACTAGGAAGACAGTTAAAATGTAGGACCTCAAAAGTGGTTATGACAGGCTTACTACCTGAGCTAGTCAAAGTAGAAACAGGAGGATATACAGGATGAACACGAGGCTGAAAAGACAGACAGTGTGAGGGGAAGGATTTCAGATTCATGGGGCATTGGGACCGATTCTGGGGGAAGTGGGACCTGTACAAACTGGACGGGTGACACCTGGCCAGGACCGGGATTGATGTTCTAGGGCTGGTACTTGGTACAGTTTGGGGAAGGTTTAAACTACAGTAGCAGGGGTATTCAAACCAGAGGAATAGTGCAGTAGATGCAGAAATTGAGGGAGAGGTAGAAACCAGGGCAAACACGACGAAGGACAGGCAGGAATATGCTGTTGAAAAGAGCAGGGGAGATAGTCTGAAATGCATGTGTTTCAATGCAAGAAGTATAATTGGCAAGGGAAATGAACTTAGAGCTTTGTTTAGTACTTGGAACTCTGACATTATTGCGATTACAGAGACTTGGCTGAAACAGGGACAGGACTGGCAGCTGAATGTCCCAGGATTTAGATGTTTCAGATGTGATAGAAAGAGAAGTAAAAGGGGTGGTAGAGTTGCATTACTGGTAAAGGAGTATCTCACAGCTGTACTAAGGGAGGATACAGCAAGGCAGTATGGGTAGAACTAAGGAATAGGAAAGGTGAAACCACAATGCTGGGGAATACTACAGGCCTCCCAACACCCAGCAGGAGATAGAGGATAGAAAACGTAGACAGATTTTAGAAAGACGTAAAAACAGCAGGGTTGTTGTGGGTGATTTTAACTGCCCCTTTATTGACTGGGACTCACTTCGTGCTAGGGGCTTGGATGAAGCAGAATTTGTAAGGACCATTCATGGAAGTTTCTTGACACAGCACGTAATCAGTCCAACCAGGAAGGGGTTATACCGGACCCAGTTTTGGGAAATGAACCTGGGCAGGCGAGTGAAGTTTCAGTGGGGGCGCATTTTGGGAGTAGTGACCATAATACCCTGAGTTTCAAATTACTCATGGATAGATGTAACAGCAGCCCTTGGGTGAAGGCATTAAATTGGGGGGAAGTAAATTACAAAAATATTAGGCAGGACCTGGAGAATGTTGATTGGAGGCAGCTATTTGAGGGTAAATCCACACTGGATACGTGGGAATATCTCAAATGGCAGTTGATAAGAATTCAGGAGCGGCATGTTCCTGCGAGAATGATGGATAGGTACGGCAAGTTACATGAACCTTAGGCGCTCAGGGGCGTTATGACCTTGGTCAAAAAGGAAAAAGGGAGCAGATCTAGGAGGACAGGAACTGACAAAGCTCTTAAAGTATATCAGGAAAGCAGGAAAGAACTTATGCAAGCAATCAGAAGAGCTAAAAGGGGCCATGAAAAGTTGTTAGCAAACATGATTAAGGAAAATCCCAAGGCTTTTTATACATATATAAAAAGCAAGGGGATAGGCAGAGAAAGCATTGGCCCACTCAAGCACTAAGTTGGGAATGTATGTGTGGAGCCAGAAAATGTAGGTGAGGTCTTAAACGAATACTTTGTATTAGTATTCACCAAAGGGAAGGAATTGGTGGAGGATGATCTCAGGGAAGGGAGTATCAAATTTCTAAGCCAAGTTGCTATTAAAAAGGAAGAGGTGTTGTGCGTCTTATAAAGTATTAAGATAGATAAATCCAGAATCCTGATGGGATTTATCCCAGAATGCTGAGGGAGGCAAGAGAACAAATTGCTGGAGCATTGACAGACATCAGTGCATCCTCTTTGGCCACAGGGGAGTCCCAGAGGACTGGAGAATAGCTAATGTTGTCCCATTGTTTAAAAAGGGTAAAGGGGATAACCCAAGAAATTACAGGCCTCTGAACCTCACGTCAGTGGTAGAGAAATTATTGGAAAAGATTCTCAGGGACAAGATCTATAAGCATTTAGAAGCAAATGGACTGATTAGCGATAAGCAGCTTGGTTTTGTGCGGGGGAGGTCATGCCTCACTAACTTAAGGGTCATAGAGATATACAGCATTGAAAAAGACCTTTCAGTCCAACTCGTCCATGCTGACCAGATATCCTAAATAAATCTAGCCCCATTTGGCAGCATTTGGCCCATATCCCTTTAAATCCTTCCTATTCATATACCCATCCAGATGCCTTTTAAATGCTGTAATTGTACCAGCCTCCACCATTTCCTCTGGCAGCTCATTCCATACATGCACCATCCTCTACATGAAAAAGGTGCCCTGTAAGTCTCTTGTAAATCTTTCCCCTCTCACCTTAAACCTATGCCCTCTAGTTTTGGACTCCCCCACCCCAGGGAAAAGACCTTGTCCATTTACCCTATCCATGACCCTCATGATTTTATAAACCTCAAAAAGGTCACCCCTTAGCCGCTGACGCTCCAGGGAAAATAGCCCAGCCTATTTAACCTCTCCCTATAGTTCAAACCCTCCAACCCTGGCAACATCCTTGTAAATCTTTTCTGAACCCTTTCAAGTTTCAGAACATCCTACCCAAAACAACGGGGAACTCCAGACTAGCACATGTAGAAAGACCACACATATGGACTAGATACTCAATTACGCTAGCAAACACCCCAATGCCCACAAACAGAGCTGCATCAGGACACTATTTAAATGAGCCACAACGCATTGCAACAACCCAGAACTATGCAAAGCAGAACAGGAGCACCTATACGGAGTCTTCAAAAGGAATGGATTTCCGAAAAGCACAATCCGCTGTTACCTCTGAGACAGACCACAACAGGAAGACACAACACGACCAGACTCACTAATCACCCTACAATACATCAAGGACATTTCAGAGATGACCACAAAATTACTCAGACCGCTAGGTATCTTTAATAAAAACCAAGAGAACTGCGGATGCTGTAAATCAGGAACAAAAACAAAGTTGCTGGAAAAGCTCTGCAGGTCTGGCAACATCTGTGGAGGAGAAAACATAGTTAACATTTCGGGTCCGGTGACCCTTCCTCAGA
>NC_063354.1:2680645-2706328 GCF_021869965.1 Rhincodon typus | reverse complement strand
CGGTAGGGGGAGGGGAGATTTTGAAGCTTGTGATGTCCACATTGATACCATTGGGCTGCAGGGTTCCCAAGCGAAATATGAGGTGCTGTTCCTGCAACTTTCCGCCCTCAAGCCCCACGCCCATCTCCTACCTACTAGCCTCATCCCGCCCCCTTGACCTGTCCGTCCTCCCTGGACTGACCTATCCCCTCCCTAACTCCCCACCTACACTCACCTTTACTGGCTCCATCCCCGCCTCTTTGACCTGTCTGTCTCCTCTCCACCTATCTTCTCCTTTATCCATCTTCTTTCCGCCTCCCCCTTTCTCCCTATTTATTTCAGAATCCCCTTCCCCTCCCCCATTTCTGAAGAAGGGTCTAGGCCCGAAACATCAGCTTTCCTGCTCCTCTGATGCTGCTTGGCCTGCTGTGTTCATCCAGCTCTACACCTTGTTATCTCAGATTCTCCAGCATCTGCAGTTCCTACTATCTCTGAAAGGATGTTTAGCAGTTTGTTTGGCATTGAAATGTTGCAGTTCATGGTTTCTGTCACTAGGTGGTATGAGTCTAGCAAGCAAAGAAAACTATATGTACTGTAACAGTGATACACATTATAACATGCAAGAGTACTTCTCCAAACCAGCAGCAACACTGAGGAATGAGACCAAGTGCTTCACATCATGGAATAAAATCTGGAATCCATGTACAGCTATTTGTTCAAATGTTTACACATTTTTCTCAATGAGCGACTGCGCTTGAGGAAAGACAAAGGAACACAGATATGCATTCCCTGTGAGGACAAGGAGAAAGACTGCAGACAGTACAGTCAAAATGCAGACAAAGTGTATCTTGGAGGTGGCAGATCACAATAGAAGTGAAATGCTAATAGGACCTCTAAGTAGAATGATAGATAGCAACCTCCGAAGCTAAGAATGAAAATCCCGAAGGATATGCTGCTGCCTACCCAGTGTCAGGGTGAGGAGGTATCTTGTGGCAGCTGGTGAGAAATGTGGAAAAAGGGAGGGAAAACCTATTTGTCACAGACCACATGTAAAAAAAATGTAGGTACAAATTGGGAGGAGGTCCGACTAAAGGGGTATCTGATATTAGGCTCTAAAATAAAAAGAACGCCTCAATGTAAATAATTTTTGGAGCCATGTCCAAACTGGGAAATGGACAGACAGGACAGGAGAATTAACACATCGATACAGGGCTGATATGAGGCACCGAGCACAGGTTTTCATTTTCTTGGAACAGTGGCACTAGTTCTGTTTGGATTGTCTTCACTTCATCAGGGATGGGACCTTGCTTGGTCATACTGCAAAGGGAAAATTGGGAGATGGAAAATGCTTTGAACTGGAAAAAGAGGCAGGGAAGGATTAGTAATCAAAAAGGAATTAAGAATCCCAAATATAAACCAAACAGAGCATAACATGGCATCAAATTAACTTCTGAGGGATTTCAAGACTGGGCGGGTATGTTTTTAAGGTTAGAGGAGAAAGATTAAAAGACACGAGGGGCAATTTTTTTTAACACATTGTAACTGTACCTGCATCCAACCAATGTTTAAAAGTACACAAATAAGAAATGTTTGGAGGGATATGGGCCAAGCATAGGTAAGTAGGACTAATTTTGTTTGGGATTATGGTCGGCATGGACTGGTTGGACTGAAGGGTCTGTTTCCATGTTGTATGACTCTATGCAGATATATGCAAAGCAGTGACTGGAGCACTCATTTAGTGAAATAAGTAGTTGTTCTTGTTCAAATGCTTTGATTTGTCTCAATAGTAACTATGACACAAGTTCAACCTTCCTAGTAACAATAACCAAGAAACTGAAATACACTGAATTATCTATGACCATCCCAATCAACCAGGACTACATTCTATATATTCCTGCTTACCTCTGTATGTCTTTGATGAAGTGCATTGTATTCTTTCTTGAGTTCAGACTCTCGTTCTTCCAGCCTACCAACTGAAAAGAAGCAAGTTAGAATACTTTCCAAAATGCCAACAAAACCATGCCATGCATCTCAACCTTCAACCACGGAGTCAGTCCAGAACCAACAATAATGTCCCGTCTCCTCTCACTTGTCAGAGAAATTAATTGCACTACTGTGTGACATTTACAGTTTCTGGGGGAATTAAATAACTTCAATTATTTAAAGTACAAATGCATATACTTTTTTTAAAAAGTCATAACAGACAGGTATTTATGTTTCACGTCACCAGATGGGCAACTACCAGAGACTGGTCAATATCCTATATCCCAGCAATCCACTTATGATCCAGAGTATTCAGGACAGAACACAAATTGATAGCAATAGCAAGAAGGGAGTACAGCAATTGTGTCTCAATGAACATTTCAAAGTTGCAAAGGTTTTGTTTTAAATACAAAATCTATCGAAAGCTAATCATTCTCAATGTTTCTTGAGGCCTTTGATGTGCCTGTAACGGCAAGCCAGCACCTACAGCACCACCTGATGGATAAAATGCACTATTTTACATTTATATTTTGTTTCAACTTGATTACACAAGGGGTAAAATTAAATCATTAAACAGAATTTACAATTCTTTTTGCTGCTCAAATCCTTTAATAAAAACACTAGGAACTATAAATCAAAATACACTTAGTCCTGCCACGTTATGATAAAACTCCCGTTTTACATGGATGCAATGACAGCTGAATTTTCAGTACAAACGAATTTAGTTTCAGCAATCACACAGTCATGTTTTCCATAATCAGGTCATGCTAGAAAACCATTAAATTGACTTATTATTCAGTGCACTTAATCATCAATTTATGCAAGTCCAAACAGCAGTGACATATGCTGTGAATTTCAATAATGTAGATTGATATGGAAAACCGATGGAGATATTCCTTTATCAAAGTACACAGCTGATAGGATAAATCAGCAAAACTGGTGATTTGAAATCTGCAGCCAAGTTTAATGACCACTGTTGCAAATTGTTCTATAATTACCCTGAGCATTACGCATGAAGTTGTTGTACTTCGACTACAATGTAGATATATTTGTACTGCCAGCCTAACTAAAATTATCTCAGAATATCAGTGCAGTGAACATCCTGGGAAAAAAAGCACAATGTACTGACCCAGATTTTACTAAATTCATTGATCAGAATTCATTGTTGTTATCTACAGCTCAATGGTAGCACTCTCGTCAGTCCACAGACTTCAGCACATAATCTAAGACACTTGGGTGGACCAGTGAAAGAATACAGATATTATGCCAAACCAAGGCCCTTTATGACCTCAGGTGGAAAGATGCCATGGGATTCTCCCCTGTCCTATCCAATGTCTGTCATTCAAGCAATTGATAGACCACATTATCTGATCATTATCTTTGCCATTTGTGGAAGTTTGCGGGACAGAACAGGCAGTCATAGTTCCCACATTACAACAATGACTACACAAAGTACTAAATCCACTGTAAAGCACTCTGGAATTTTTTTTATTGTCGTATGAATAACAGCCTTTCTGATAGTTCAGTTTTTATGATATCAGTTACCACAGAGCATGGAAATTAAATCCACTTTCTTAGAAGTCAGTTCAACATTATAAATACAATTTGAATTTTACAAGAGGATAAGGTATGCCCCATGACAGCATTCAGACTGGATGACGTGAATATGAAACAGTATTAAAAATCTTTAAGACATATGCCATAAAAAGAAGTCTAAAGTCTCAAAGGTGTTGTTTCTCTATCCTGTGCTGTTACTTATGAGTTCAACAATACAGTGGTTATGTTACTGAACAAAGTATTCCGGATCTAAGTCCAAATCCCACTATTGCAGCCAATAATTAAATTTGGAATAAAAAGATGGTATCAGTTATGGTGATCATATAATAACAAAACTGTTATTAAAACCCATCCAATTCAGTTACGCCCGACAGGGAGGGAAATTTGTTTATATTTATAATAAAGTTTCATCACTTTTGTTACGTTGGAGCCCAAAACTAGACAGCATAAAAATAGGAACAGGAGGAGGCCATTTAGTTCAAGCTTGTTGAGATGTTCATTGAAGCCATGTATGTACTTTTTCACCCTACATCTCTTAATTGCTCTGGTTAGCAAAAATAGAAGAGAATAGTAATAAACTCAAAATGGAATCCAGGTGAAATTTCTTTCCCCAGAGAGTGACAGGAATATGGACTGCGGATCTTGTTACCATAAAGAGAAGTTGAGGTGAATCTCAGATTCACCTAATGGGAAACTAGAGAAGTAAGCGAGGCAGAAACAAATAAAAGCATATGCTGATAGAATAAGATAAAGGGCTAGCAGCAGGTTCACATGCAGCATGAAGATTTGCACTAACCAGGTATACCAAATATCCTGTTTCTGAATTCTGCAAACTCTATGTAATCTTTGTACAAATGTCTGTAACATTTCCAGTTCTGGAGAGACTAGCAAGCTAAGTGAAAGCACATGGATTATTTCAAATACGAGTCAACCAAAAGGTACTAAACACTGTTCTAAAGGAATAATGTAATTAGATGTTCCTGAGATGAAAATGGGAACTTGTACATTCCAAACTGAAAAGCACTGTCTAACAATGAAGCAAACTGGGGTCAGCTTGGAGAACCATGGGATTCACAGCAATGACGCAAGTTTTGAACTTCGTGGTCCTGATTAGCTGCAACTATTCCTTTCAATTCAGATAAATGATCATCACTGAGAAATACCTACAATAAAACACTGGTGAGTTGGTTTGCTGTTTGGAGCCCAGTGCACAAAGAGGCCAAAGAACAGAGAAGACTGAAATGCATTAATCCCATGTTACATTAATTCAGGAGTCACACAGCAGCAACACAGCCACACAGTTATATTTTTTATTTGTTTAGAATAATTTTCTTAACTGTTTTCTTGGCTGGCTGAACACACAGCAGCTGATGTGGCAGACCTTAAACTGGCCTCCCAGGGACAGACCTCTGCCTCCATATCATTACTGATGCTCCCCTAGCCAGAAATGGTCACAGCCCTGCTGATGTGACTCTTCAATCGCATTTTCCCCTCTCCCGGCCTGTTTATCTCTTTGCTCCAACCAATGTCTCCTCAATCCTGATACTGCACTGCAACTTTTTCTTTTGAATGTAGGCTGAGAAGAGAAGGTGTGAGGGGTAGGACTGGAAACCATGTCTGTTCACATGCTTTTTACACATCATCCCCGAAGAAAAGAAAACTTATTTCTCTGTGAAGTTTTGTTAGTTGTTTCAGGTTGATAGGTTCTCTTAGCTTCCCAGTATTCTTTTTCACTATCAAGTTACGATGGTTCATGAGACTGGTAGAGAGGGGAACACCAGGATAGATGACTTGTGGCACCAGGGAACAGGACTGGGGGTTGGTGAGAGACATGAGAGGTATGCTAACAGTACTGGAACAAAAGGTGGATTGGTGATTAAATGGGGGTGATATAAGAGAGGTGAAAGTACTGGAAAATAATATGGCATGAGAAAAATTGTAGGGAAGGAGGTGAGATGGGAACATAGAACATAGAACATTACAGCGCAGTACAGGCCCTTCGGCCCTCGATGTTGCGCCGACCTGTGAAACCAATCTGAAGCCCATCTAACCTAAACTATTCCATTATCATCCATATGTTTATCCATAGTTTGGCTTAAAGGAGGATACTAATCTCACCAAAAATGTTTTGCAGTTCCTCTGGTTCAATATAAACCTATCGTCTTCTAAAACCTTCATAAATGTTTATTCGACCAAGCAATACATGATTCCTCATTATTGTAGATCATAGATCATAGATCATAGAGTCCCTACAGTGTGGAAACAGGTCCTTCGGCCCAACAAGTCCACACCGACCCTCGGCGCATCCCACCCAGATCCATCCCCCTATAACCCAGTTTGATATTATTTGAGATATGAGGAACCTTATTGGAAAATTTCATCATTAACAAATCGTATCGAAAACTGCTACATTTTGACAATTAAAATCAAACAACTTCTGACACATCTGCCTCAAAATGCTTCATAAAGCAAAAGACTGTTCTCAGTTGGGATTCTTTGCCTTCTCTGTTCTCTCCTTGGTGATATGAATATCAAGATCAGCTTTTCCTACCTTCTCTTCTAAGTTTACTTCCCATCTTTCCTCTCCAAAGCTCTCCATCTACATGACAACTCATCATACTACACAGCCCCACTATCTCAGCACTGCCATCACTGATGAGACAAAAATACAACTGCAGAGGTGGAAACTTGAAACAAAAACAGAAACTCAGCAGGTCTGGCAGCATCTGTGGAGCGAAAGCAGAGGTAATGTTTCGGGTCTAGTTACCCTTCTGCTGAGTTTCTCCAGCAATTGCTGTTTTTGTTACTAATGAGATAATCTCTAATCGTTTCCAAATATCACTCTCCATCTACACTCCCTTCCCCACTGCCAAGTGAGCTCCCTTCAGAGTCCGATCCTGGAACAAAACTCCCTAAATCATTTAGTTCTGTACTTTCGAGTTTCCAACCAACTAGTCTATGGCTTTCAGTTCATCATACTATTGTGGCAACTACATTTGCTAAATCTCACTGCCTCTACACCTTTCATGGCCTTTTGCTCATTGAAACAATTTCCATTCTAATCATTTCCCCATAATACCTCTCTTTTGGAGAGACCACTTAAAGTATTAATGGGCAATATTCTTCTCCAATTAATCTATCCCTTATTCAATGATCATCCAGGAAGGTAAAAACAGTATCTTGCATCTCTTATAAAAGCAAAAATGCAGACACTGGAAATTTGAAACAAACACACAGGATGCTGGAGAAACTCAGCAAATCTGTCAACATCGGTAGAGCGAAAAATAGTTAATGTTTCAAGCCTAGGATGTATCTTCTTCAGTTATCCCACCACCCCATCTTCCTCAAAGGCTCTCCCTCGTCTTTATCCTGAATTCACAATTTCCTTTGGTATCTGCCCTCAATTCTGGTCTTTGCTCATCCCATCAACGGAATCCACTCTTGCTCTTTCCAACGTTGTGATATTGAACTGTTGACCACTCAACTTCCCTTGCTGATTCCTATGATAAACAGCATTATCAATCATTCTGTGCTCAGGCGCTGTCCTCCTTTCCTTCAAATCTGCCTTCACCACTTCTCTCATAAAACCAAACTCTGACCCACAAAATTCTTGCAAACTGCCATCTCCAAGCTCCTTTTCCTCTCCAAATCATTGTTATAACAAAAATATGCTGGAGAATGTCAGCAGGTATGGTGATGACAGAACAGAATTATGTTCCAAATCCAGTGTAACTTATCATGCAGTTCCAAAGAGTCATATCGGACACAAAACATTCACTGTTTCTCTTTGCCATGCCTTGAGTTTCTCCAGCATTTTCTTTTTTTAATTTCAAATATCTACCATCTGCAGTATTTTGTTTTCACGGAGTGTGTTGTTGCCTCACAACCTCCTTCACGAATCTCTCTAATCTGTTTTCTGTCCCATCACAGTTCCAAATCAGTTCACTCCAAAATCACAGATGGTAAATGTATAGAAATAATTTTCTCCTCCTAGTGGAAGGGTCAGTTAGGAACAAAACATAGGAATTAGGAGTGGGAGTAGGCAATTCAACCCTTCGAGCAGGCTGTGCCATTTAACATGATTGTGGCTGATCTTAACTACCAGGTGACAGAGATTTTAAAGGGCAAGAAATTTGAGAGGGGTTAACAAGAAAATCTTTCTTCAAGGTGATGGGTTATCTGGAACTCACTGCCCTAAACCAGGAACCATTTAACACCATATTTGAATACTTTAAACACCATAGCATACAAGATCTGGGCCAAGTGATTAAAAATGAGACTACAATAAATATGTGCTTGATGACTCATGCAGACACAATAGGCCTAAGGGACTCTTTCCGTGCCATGCTGCAATACTCTATGACTCTACATTCTATATCCTAGTTGACTGGGCCAAAACTAAGCTATGCTCATCCTGTATGCTGACTTTGATATAACTGACCGCTAAATTCTGCTCCAATGCCATTCCACTATTTCGCAACAAAGTGGGAATGAAAACGAAAATGAAACAAAGAACGACAGATTCAGGAGATCTCAAGCATCAGTTCTGGAGAAGGGTCAACTGTCTCGAAATGTTAATTCTGCTTTCTCTCCAGAGAAGCTGCCAGATCTGCTGAGTTTCTCCAGCAATTTGCGTTTGGGAATGAACATGGCCTCTAAGGTTTTGGAGTAGATCTGTAGCTCGGGTTTGGGTGTTGTGGTTGGTTGGCTCACCGAGCTGTTTTTGTTGTGCCGCAGACGTTTCGTTACCATGCTGGGTAACATCCTCAGTGCAGCCTCTGATGAAGCGTCGGTGTGTTTTCCCGCCTGGTTTTTAAACTCTGGGGTCTGTTGCGATGGATTGCCTCACTTCCGGGTTTCTTCCGTAGTGGAATGTATATGGGGTTGAGTTCAATGTGTTTATTAATAGCCTGCTTCGTGGAGTGCCATGCTTCCAGGAATTCTATTGCTCGTCTCTGCCTAGCCTGTCCCAGGATCTTGGTGTTGTCCCAGTCGAAGTTGTGGTTCTCCTTGTCCATGTGGATTGAGATGAGTGAGTATTGGTCGTGTCTTTTTGTAGCCAGTTGGTGTTCATGTACCTTTGTTGTTAGTTTCCTTCCTGTTTGTCAGATGTAGTGTTTCTCGCAGTCTCTGCAGGGGATCTTGTAGATGACATTGGTCCTGTCCATGGTGGGGAGTGGGTCTTTAGTTCGGGTGAGCACTTGTCATAGGGTTGACGTGGGTTTGTGTGCCACTCTGATGCCCAGCGGTCGTAGAAGTCTTGTGGTGAGTTCTGACGTGTTCCTGACGTAGGGTAGGGTGATCATCAAACTACCACTTTCTCCTAAAATAGAAGATCATTGAAAAATGTCTGAAGTATTGCAAGAGAAACAAATACCCCATAAGGAGAGAGATAGTAGGAACTGCAGATGCTCGAGAATCTGAGATAACAAGGTGTAGAGCTGGATGAACACAGCATTGTGGATCCTACCAAGAAGAATTTCTGATGAAGGGTCTAGGCCCGAAACGTCAGCCTTCCTGCTCCTCTGATGGTGCTTGGCCTGCTGTGTTCATCCAGCTCTACACCTTGTTATCTTAATACATAAGGAGGTCTGTTTCTCAAAACTAGTTCATTTTCTGAATGCCCTCTTAAATTGAATGACTTACAAACATTGTTAAGCAACTTAGAAATAATTAAAGTTAGAACAGCAAACACTTAGTTTTTAATCAAACATCCAGAAATTTTCATTTGCAGCAATACAATTAGAAAATGAAGGGTGGAGAATGGGGAAAGAGATTAAAGAGGCATTTTCCCATTCAGTTGACATTTTCCTTGTGACACCTTCTATGTTTTTGGGCAACTTGTTAATCACAAATTTGCTACAAGTACACAACATCCCCTGCAATCCCAGCCCCCATGATCTTCCCTCCTTTAAAGGGCTATGGCTGAAATTTCAGTGCAGCTCCACTGGTGATCACTTTCAGGTACTACAGACATGATTTGTCATATGTAAGCCAAGATAAAACTAGACCATGAAGATCAACTGGCTGCTGTGATGATACTAGGGCTTTTAGAGGTATATTTTGACCTGGTTTTCTTTTAAATGGAGAGCAGTTGGGACGGGAGACGCCAAGCGATCTGTTCCAAACCAATAAAGTAAACAGCTTGTGAGGCCTTTTCGAACAACAGAAGCAGCATGAATAGTTGATCAGCCATTATGCTAAATGGTGGAACAGGTTTGTGGCAATGAATGGCCTACTCCAGTTTTTACATTTCAATGTAAATGCAAGTTGTTGAAAACCACAAAGAAAAGCTAAATAATTTCAGCTTCCGACATAGCTTTTGTTAAATGAGCAGTTTCAATTTTGAAAATGTAAGCAACTCCTGCTGCACTGAAAGGATGACAAAATCAGAGTGGGTTCACAAAATAGTTCATAGTCATCAAATTAATACAGATTATGTTACACCTGAACCTGGCATATATGCCATAATGACTGTTAATTTATTTCTTCAAAGCCTTCAAGTTAGGAAGCATTGCACTGCTATAAAATTTGTCTTTCATGCTGCAAAAGAGGTCAACTGATTACAATCCCTATTGAAACAAGTCAGGAATTATAAATGAATGAATGAAAATGGCCACTGAACCAAAAGTGCCACATATATTTATACACACGCATAGTTTTTCTCCAACTCTCCTCATCAATTACCGGCTCACTTCTCAAGCCCATTAATATTTATGGTTCTCAAACATGTTGCTTTTTCAGAAAATAATTCAGCCACATCAGTAATATTTTAAATATTCCTACAATGTTTCACAGAGGTGAATACTACATGTACCATGAAATGATGTATTCAATGCAGAAAATGGGGTTTGTTAGCTTTTACACAGATTTCCAGCACAGGGAGAAGTAGCAAAGTAGTCCATCGTATTCAACCAAGGCAGCTGAAAGCATGCCGCAGTATAAAAGGTTTCAATGTACACATTCAGGATTCTCAAAAAATTAAACTTATTTAAAAGGTTGACAGTGTGATGCACACAACTAAAAACACTCACATTTAAGCTCATGGATTAAGATGTGGATTCATGCCAACCATTCTACACAATGCTGCTATTTTTGTGACGTGAAATCAGTTATTTGGAAGAATCTGAACGACCACTCATTCACTGTAAAGCAAGCTGCTTCCCCTCAATAAGGAAGGGCAGAGAAAAATACAAGCAAGATAAATAATCTGTAAATAGATCAACTCCAGCAGCTTCTCATGCTCTCAAATGCTCCCAGCTCACATACTCAGTTCAAGGAAGAATCAGTCCAAGTACCTCCTATGCGGCATTGAGGTGTCCAAGAAAATTCATACATCACTGCATATTCCTATCGAGTTTCAAGATTCTATTATCCCAGCTCTGATTATCCCGAAGACACTGGATAGTGAAGTACAGAACAGCCATGCAAAAACAGGATCAGATTCAACCATCAGTACATTCTGCAGTTTCCTAGATTTCTCTGGTAACCCTTTGCTAATATCATGCAGCAGACATTTGACTTAAGGTCTATTTCTTCAATATCACTTCAATTTCAAAAGGTCAGATCCAAACTCTGGAGTCCTACCACATTCAGTTTTATACAGTGGTGGACAGTTAAACAACTCACTGGAGGAGGCAGCTCCACAAATATGACCATCCTCCATGATGGGTGAGCCCAATGTGTCACTGCAAATGCTAAGGTTGAAAAATTAACAATCTTCAGCCAGCAGTACCAACTGAATGATCAATCTTAGCCTCTTCCATAGGGCCCAAATATCTCAGATGCCAGTCTTCAGTGAATTCGATTCACACCACATGACGTCAAACTGTTGGAGGGTCTGGATACTGCAAAGTGTATGGGTCCTGACAACATTGCAGCAATAGTACTGAAGACATAGGCTCCAGAACTTGCAATACCCCTAGTCAAGCTGTTCCAATAAAGCTATAACATTGGCACCTATATGACAAAGTGGAAAATTGCCTGGGTATGTCCTGTACTCAAAAAAAGCAGGACAAGAATGGGAAATAATGCTGACCTAGCCAGTGACACCCTCATCCCATGAATGATTTTCAATTTGAGTGTAGTTAATCACCATTACGATATTGTATGTATCTGGATCAAAAGGAAATTCAGTATCTGCCACTTTGTTTTATTCTTTTCTGGCATAGGGGCAAGGCCAGTATTCATTGACCATCCTTAATTGCTTTTAAGAATATGCAGGTGAGCCATTTTTGAACTACTGCAGTTCTCCTGGTGCAGTATACTTATAGTGCTCCTGGCAATGACCTCTGATCCCATGAGTGTCAGGAATAGCAATATATTTAAGTCAGGATTGTGTGTGGATTGGAGAGAAACTTGCAGATGGTGGTGTTCCCATGCATCTGTTGCCCTTATTTCATTAGGTGTTAGCGATTGTAGGTGCAGAGAGTGATGTTGAAGGAGCGATGGTAGATTTCTGCAGTTCAACTTGTATGAAGAACACACTTCTGCCAATCAAATTCCTGTCATCTCTTTGATGTAACTCGCCCAAATGTAAATTTCCTTTGTTAAATTAAGAACAAATGTTCCGACAGGGCACGAGTGTCAATCAAACAGGCTGCTTCATCTGGATAGGTAGAGATTCCTTTTCAAACTGGCAAATAGTAACTCGTGGGGTACCACAGGGATTGGTGCTGGGACCCCAGCTATTCCCAATATATATTAATGATTTGGATGAGGGAACAAAATGTAACATCTCCAAGTTTGCAGATGATACCAAGTTGGGTGGGAGGGAGAACTGTGACGAGGATGCAGAGATCCTTCCCAGGTGCCGTATAATTTGGATAAACATGAGGTTATTCGCTTTAGAAGCAAAAACAAGGCAGATTACTACCTGAATGGCTGTAAATTGGGAGAGGGAGGTGTGCAGCAGGACCTGGGTGTCCTTCTGCACCAGTCACTGAAGGTAAGCATACAGGTGCAGCAGGCGGTAAAAGAAGGCAAATGGTATTTTGGCCTTCATTGCGAGGGGTTGAGAGTACAGGAGCAGGGATGTGTTGTTGCAGGTATACAAGGCCTTGGTGAGACCACATCTAGAATACTATGTGCAGTTTTGGTCTCCTTTTCTGACGAAGGATGGTCTTGCTCTCGAGGGAGTGCAGAGAAGGTTTACCAGGCTGATTGTGGGGATGGCAGGTCTGACGTACAAGAGATTGACTAGGTTAGGATTGTTTTCACTGGAGTTCAGACAAATGGAGGAGGGGAGGGGGCATCTCAAAGGCTTATAAAATTCTAACAGGACCAGACAGTGAAGATGCAGGGAGGATGTTCCCAATGGTGGGTGTTTACAGAACCAGGGGTCACAGTATGAGGATTCCGGGTAGACCATTTAGGACAGAGATGAGGAGATATTTCTTTGCCCAAAGAGTGGTGAGCCTGTGGAATTCATTACCACAGGAAATGGTTGATGCCAAAACATTGAATGACTTAAAGAAGCAGCTAGGTGTAGCACTTGGGGCAAATGGGATCAAAGGTTATGGACAGAAAGCAGGATTAGGTTATTGAGTTGGATGATCAGCCATGATCTTGATGAATGGTGGAGCAGGCTCAAAGGGCCAAAAGACCTCTTCCTGTTCCTATGTTTCTATTCTCCAAAGTTGCTGAAATCATGCTCCTGACTCGAGCCTTGTAGATATTGTTCAAGCTTTGGGGAGTTAGGAGAATTTTTATTATTTGTTCACAGTACATCAGAATGGCTGGCTGAGCCAGCATTCACAGCCCATTCGGAACCACCCTTGCAAAAATGGTGGCAAAGCTGACCATGAATTCCTGCATTCCTATTTACATTGCTTCCAGGATTTTGACCCCATGACTATGAAGGATCAGCAATATAGCTCCAAATCAATATCATGAGGGGCTTGGGAAGGCAAAATTTCAGGTGGTAGTGTTACAATACATCTGCTGCCCTTGTCCTTCTAGATGGCAAAGGCTGCAGGCTTGGAAGTAACTGTTGAAGGAGCCTTGGTGAGTTACTACAGTGCATCTTGTAAATGTTGAAAGGGGTGATTGTTCAAAGTGTGGATGAGGTTCCAAATAAATGGGATGGTTTTTCCTGGACGGTGTCCAGCTTCAGTTCTGTCGGAGTCATTCTCATCCAGGTGAGTGGACAGTATTTCATCATGTTCCTGATTTGTGCCTTATAGATGGTGGATAGACATTGGAGAGATAAGACATGATTTACTTGCTGCAAAATTCCCAGCCTCTGATCTACAGCCACAGTATTTATAATTTCTGGTACAGTTCAGTTTCTGGTCAATGACTGCCCAACTATCAACATCCATGGGCTTATGATGGTAATACCATTGAATGTCACGGAGTGATGATTAAATTTTGTCTTGCTGGAAATAGTCATTGTCTGGTACTTGTGGCATGAATATTACTTCTCATTCGTTGGCCCAAGCCTGAATGTTGTCCAGGTCTTGCTACACATGAACCCAGATTGCTTCAGTATCAGAGGAGATGCAAATAGTTTTGTGTAATCGTTGGCATATATTTCTATTTCTGACCTTATAATGGAAGGAGAGTCATTAATGCAGATGAAGATGGTTAGGCTGAGGACATTACCCTGAGGAACTCCCATACCAATGTCCTTAATCTGATATGGCTAGCCTCTAGCAACCCACAACTACCTTCCTTTTTTCTTCATGTGACTACAACCAATGGAAAGTTTCTCCCACCTTTCTCCTAATCAAATTCCCAACAACATTTTGATATGACACCTGGTCAAATGTAAATTTCATTTGTTAAATGAAGAACAAATGTCCCTAAAGGATGTTAGTGCCAATCAAGTGGACTGCTTCATCCTGGATAGTGCAGAACTTCTTGTACACTGTTGCAGGTACATCAAAATGTTTATTATACTTCTGACTGGGGAGACCAAAAAATATTTATTTTCTTTATTCTTGAGATGTGGGAAATGTCCCAAAAGAACATTAGTGAATGGATGGATTTTCACAGCAATTAAATGATAGTCTGTAAAAATAATCTAGAAACTAACTGAATTTTAAATTCCAGCAAATGCTAAGGTGTTACAATTAACCTAGGCTCCTGAATCACCAGTCCAATGACATTATCACTGTCTCCCAAGTTTATTCATGTAGTAAAAGTTGAAGGATGTCAAATTAAACCAAGCAGTCTATTCAGATACTGAGAACAGTTTATTTCCAGAGGCACAAAGTAAAGTTACCATAGTCCAAGAGGTCTGCTCACTCATTTCAGAGAGATAACTGCTGGTGAGTTTAACCCAACAGTCACCACGCCTCAATTGAGGGGTGAGGTCGAGAAAGCAGAAACTTTACTCATGACGTCAGCACAAGGACAGTGCAGAGAAGAGCCACAAAGCCAAACCTATTCTCAGAAGAAATTTAGAATTCTTAATCTTGTAATGAGCAAAGGAACCATACAGACAAAAAGATAACTTTAATAAAATAAAAAATATTACTTTGAGCAAAGTTCACAATACCAATAGGACATAAACTCAAAAAAAGAGCAATTTTAGGGGTAATTTCAGAAAGCTCTTTCCTATAAAATGGATAGTCAACTTGTTGACTGGAATGTCAAGTACCACAGTACTGTAAAATGTGACAGCACTTCCACATTCAAGCTTTAAATGGACTATCAAGATCCCCATCTCACCCCTCTTTTGCAAAACTTGTCTCTTAAGACTTTGGATCTGTTCAAAACTTGCCAGTATATAATGCTGCAAGGATAAGCAAGGTGGTCTTTTACAAGATTTTGTTTCTAACAGGAGGCAACAAACTTAAATATGCCTCCAAGAAGTTACATGCTGTGACTTGTATAGGAACATCAGTTTCTTCCTGGATGAAATAATTGAAGGCAAGCTGAATGGCCTTCCTGCTCTATCTTGGTCCTGTGATTTGTCAATACCGAATTCAGCTCCAAATTATTATTCCAAGTTTGTCCCTTCAAAATGGAGGGTAGCAAAGGGCCACTGTGTAAAGTTTCCTATTATCATATGGATATCACAACAATTTCAAAAACCATTCAGATTCCACCACCAAAATCAACTTGTTTTTCTGCTTTAGGTGGCCATAAATAATAATGGCGTACAGGTCCCATCATTTCACCTCCTCCGAAGATTCTGTTTACCACAACAGAAGGAAGCCAAACATCCTCAGTCTTACTGGATATCACAACTGTTCATGTTAATTCCCTGCTCCTCTCTTCTCTCCATTACTTTTCCTTTAAAGGCATCTGCTTGCTAAATATACTTCAGAATTCTCCCAAAATATATTAAATCTTGTTCTAATTCAAAAAACAATGTCCCTAACTCTCAGGATGACATTACACCAAATGATTCTTAAATGCTGTCAGTGTATATTAATATAACCTCCTCCTGCCCCAAGATCCCAAAAGTAATTTGTTAAAAATACTATATACTAGCTAAGAACTGGTCAAATCTATGACTTCTTAGCTTTAAAAAACAGACACAGGACAACTTCTCTCTGAATAAGATTAAAAAAAAGAGGCCAACTTAAAGACTATTTCAAAATATTCTCAGAATTAATTCCTCACGCTTCAAAAGCATCATAAAAACTTAACACAAGGATTTACTTTAATATTAGATGACATGGCATCACGACTGCACTCAACCTGTATTTATAGAGCGTCATAAGTGCAGAAAAATCATTAAGTGCAATCAAAAAACGAACACCCTGCCAAAGAGAGAGATCTTAGGAAGGGTGGTCAAAAGTTTGCTCAAAAAAGTGAATTTTAAAAGAAGGAAAGAAAAGACTTTAGTTGGCGAACTCTTGAGCTGTGCAACTGAAGGCATGGCTGTCTATGTGTTTCTTGAGGTCCGCTCCATGTATTGGCAATCCTTCGTATAAACAAGGGCATCTGAAATTAACACCAAAATTGTCTCTTGCCATTTTTGAAGTTCATGGTTTCTATGAGTCCTCTCAGTTACCAATCATAGGGCGAGGGAGGGGAGACATGAAAAACAGGATGTCAGAGAAACAGAACTGATGTTGTAGATATAGGAAAGGGGAGAGAACGCAAAAGGATTACACCCATGAAAAGATTATAATGTTGGGGCCAGAAGCCAATGAACTATCCAAGATGTCAACAGAGGTACATGAAAACTTTGTAAGATTACAGTTAGGTGTCTCCAAAGTTGTCAGGAATCAGAGACTGTTCCTGTAGATAATAAAATTGACGTCATTTTGCTGTTTAAGAAAGGTAACAATGGGAAAGCAGGGAGTTTTAGTCCAAATAATCAAACATCTGTTGTCAAGAAATTAAGGTAATGGTGATTCAGCACCTTGAAATTTTCTGCTGATTAGAAAGAACCAGTTAAAGTTCACAGCACGGAAAGCAAATTTTTGATCTGTTAAGGAAACTGGCTGAGCAGCACGGGACAGTGAGTAGGTACTTGAATTGGTAAAATAAGTCGCATGACATATTGCAAGGATCTGTATTGTGGCTTCAACAATTTTCCATACTTATTTAAGGTTTAGAAGGTTGAATAGAAAGCCACATATTAAAAATTTACTGAAGACTTGAAGTTGAATGGAATTCTACGTAGTTATAAGGGCACCTCCATCTACAAGAAGTATTGACAGGTTATGTTTTTTTGATTCCATTCAGTGGCTAGGCCAGCATTTATTGTCCATTTCATTACAGAAGGTAGTCAACCATACTGCTGTAGGTCTGGAATCACATACAGGCTAGACCAGGTAAGAACAGATTTCCTTCCGTAAAGGATGTTAGTGAACCAGATAGACTTTTTCCATCAACAATAGGCATGTGTAAATTCAAATTCAGTACTGAATTCATCTGACCCAAATTTGAACCCAGATTCCCATAATATTAGCTGGGTCTCTGGATTGATAGTCTCGTGATAATACAGCTAGGCCATCACCTCCCCCACCTCCTGTAAATAGGGATAAGTAGCAAATTGATTTGTTTAATCAAAGGTGAATCATCTACTTTGGATCCAAGTATAGAACATAGTACTTTCTAAATGGTGCAAAGGTAGAAACAGTTGAAATCTGAAGAGATAGAGGGGCAATTATATAGATCATTTAAATGTCATGAACAAGGAGGAGATGTTGGTACAGTGGTGATGTCACTAAATTAGTAATCCAGAAGTTCAGGCTCATGTTCTGAGGATATGGATTCAAACCTCATCATAGCAGCTGGTGAAATTTAAATTCAATTAATCAGAAATTAAAATAATATTCCTTATAATGGTGACCATTAAACTAATCGTTGATTGTTGTAAAAACCTTCTGTTTCACTTATGTTCTTTTGGTAAGAAGATCTGCTGTCCTTACCTGGTCTGGTTTATTTGTGGCTCCATATCCACAACAAGTAGCTAGCTCAGCTCAAAGGCAAGTAGGGATTGGTAACAATTGTCAGCCTTGCCAGCAATGCGCATATCCCATGAAAGAATAAAGAAATGCAATACAAAATGGCTAACAAAATATGGATTTGTACATTCAGAGGAATAGAATACAACAGTAAAATACATGTCTCAGCTACAGTATACAATATCTTGCTTATATCACACCTGGAATATCATAATTGTACCTTTGCAAAGATATATTAGCATCGGAGAGATTGTAGTGTAGATGTACCAGAATGACATCTTCTGTAGAGTCGAACATTTTATGAATGAAATTAGGAAACACTATCTTCCACAAATATTAAATGACGCTAGATGAATTGTTCATGTTAAATCTGACACTGTTAGATTTTTGATAACCAAAAATCTTGAACGAGATTTTCCAGTGAGTGGCCATCTCACAGACTGCCATTCCACCCTTCTGCTTTACAAACCAGTTATTGGGCCCTAGGGATCTCCGTTCGGGCTTAAGAGAGGAGGAGTTCGGAATCTATGTGGTCAGTCTACCTGCTGGCTAAATATGAAACTGTCATAGTCTGCTAATTTAACCTCAGTAACTATTTTCTTTTAATTTTACTTAATATTGGAACCATCCTAAATCTCTGATTTTATGGAGAATTTTGGAGGGTTCCAGACTTTGAGGAATTGCACAGAGTTGAAAGAAAACCTGTGGGTCAGGTGACTGAGAATGAGTGCTTGTATGAGTGGAAATGATCTGTTCAATAGTACAATTTTCTTTCACTGGACATGGGTTTCAAATTGATTGCTCTTGTGGAACATTCCGGAACCCATGGTCAGAGTATCTGATAGCATTCTGTTACTGAGCTACATCCTCCAGCTGCAAATTAAACTTTAAACCAAAGCAAGCAGAATGACAACATTTTAAATAGTTGCACAGAGGAAGAGAATTTTGCTCAGGCTGACTAAAGTTGGTTATGGCCCTGAAAACGAAAAGTCTTGTAAACTGCAAAGCTGAATTCATAAACATCATCATCAACATTTCAACAATGATTGGTTACCTCAAATCAATAGTACAAATACTTCTCCTAAAAACACAGACTGTTCACTCCTTGAATAAACACACAACATAAATCAATTCAAAACCAGAACAGACTGTAGTTAAGGGAATTATGTTCTGATCGTCCTTTCTTTGCTAAAATAAAGAGAACTGATTTCTGGGAGAAACTATGCCTGTCAGCCCAAAGTGGTTCAGATTATATTAACCCGTAAAAAGAGAACTTAAAGAGAACTTTATTTGTCGAAACTTGAGCTTTTTACAAGTCACCTAAAATGACCTTTAAAGATTATGTGCAACTAGTATTGATTTGTGGTCAGTTTTTCTTCCTCCAGTTCTTCCCCACCGCCAAAGGTCTGTGGAAACCAACATGGCGAGTGCCAGATGCAAACCTTCTCCATCATGGTTGATGAAATATTTTGCCAACACTTGACTGATCACCATAGTTGATATATCAGGGTTATTAGGGAAATACATACTGCATGAGAAAATGCCTTTTTTGTGTTAAATGCATCATGATGGACATCCACCCCTAAATTAGAGCTATACTGATGGGCTTAATAAACGACAGAATAATTTGGTTTCTATGTGGCTGATCGATGGCAACAAATTGCAATTAATTGATCCATCAATAAGCAAATAACCCGAGATTTTAAGGGCCAGATGGAGCCCAAGCATAGATATCTCAGAGGTGGAAAAGATTATAGATCTAGGGAGAGACAAGGCCATGGAATGATGTGGGACAAAGATAATCTAAAATGAAGATTTTACTTGACGAGGAATCAAATGTAGTTCAGGGGACACAATGGAGATAAAAGGAGTATGACTGGCTGAGAGTTAAGTCAAGGCTGCAGAGTTTTCAATGACCTCAAGATTACAGTGGATAAAACGTGAAAGACCAGCCAGGAGTGGTTCTGACTCAAGATAACAAAAACAGTAAATCAATGTTTCAGCAGGTGAGTTGAGATGAGGCAAAGTGAGAAAATGCTACAAAGGTGGCAAAAAAAGAGAGAGGTTGAATTCTCATCTTAGGATCAGATGTAACACCAAGATTGTGAACAGATTGGCTTAATTTCACTGTGTCTCCAGGGAGAGAGCCATCAGTGTTTACAACACAAAAGAGGCTATTCAGCCCATAATGTCCATGCTGGTCAACAAAGATCTGTCTACACCAATCCCATTTTTTGGCCCATAGCTATGGCAACAGAAATGAATATCTAACTACTGCTTAAATGTTACCCAAATTTCTGACTCAACTCCCTTCAGGCACAATGTTTCATACTCCCACCACTCAGGAAAAACAACTTCCAATTCTCTTCTGAACCTTCTACCTCTTACCTCAAATCGACACCTTCTGGTCATTGACTCCTCCACTATAGAAAAGTGCCTTCCTATCCACCCTATCAATGCCTTCTCAATCTTCTAAAGCTCTTCAAGGCTCCCTCTCAACCTTCACTATTCCAAGGAAAACACACCCTAGCCTATCCAATCTGGCCTCACAGCTCAGACCCTCCAGCCCACACAGCATCCCAGTAAATCTCCTTTGCACCCTCCAGCCCAATTACATCCTTCCTATAACGTGACCATCAGAAGTATACGCAGTATTTCAATTGAGGCCAAGCCAGCATTTATTACTGCTCCAGTATAACCTTCCATTCTGAGGAAGGGTCACTGGACCCAAATGTTAACTCTGATCTCTCTCCACAGATGCTGACAAACTTATTGAGCTTTTCCAGTAACTTCTATTTTTGATCCAGCATAATCTCCTTGCTCTTGCATTCTATGTCTTGGCTAATAAAGACAAATACTCCATATGACTTTCTATTCACTTGCCCTGCTACCTTCAGAGACCTGTGGATACACACACCAAGGTCCCTCTGACTTGCAGAACTTTTCAAGGTCCTACCATTCATGAGTGTAGTCCCTTGCCTTGTTAGTCCTTCCAAGTGCAATACTTTGCACTTTCCAGGTTTGATTTCATTTGCCACTGCTCTGCGCACCTGACCAGACCATTGAAATCCTCTTGCAGTTTACAGTTATCCTCCTCACTACTTGCCCCAACCAATTTTCATGTCATCCACAGACTTCTTGATTATACCCTCTACATTTAAATCCAAATCATTAGTGTACCCTTTAAACAGCAAGCTCCCCATCACTGAGCCCTGCAGAACCTTACTGGAAACAAGACTTCCAGTGATAGAAATGCATCTGTACCATCACTGCCGTTTTCTGACTCTCAGTCAATTTGGATCCCACAGTCATTGTTGATATCTCCTCCCTTACCTCTGTCAACAGCACGCAATACATCTCACCTCGGTCTGGGATTTATCACTTTTAAAGGCTACTAAACGTGGTAGTATTTTCTGAAGAAGGGTCCCAACCCTACGCATCAGCTTTCCTGCTCCTCTGACGCTGCCTGGCCTGCTGTATTCCTCCAACTCCACACTGTGTTATCTCTGACTCCAGCATTGGCAGTTCTTACTATCTCTAAACATGGTAGTATATCCTTTCCCTCGAAATTAAACTCTTCTGATATTACAGAGTCATCCTCTGATGTCTATACCTGCATAGTCCTTTTCCACTGTGGAAACCGATATGAAGTATCCACGAAGTACTGTTCCCACATCTTCTGGGTCCACACACGCGACCTCTACGATCCCTAATGGGCTGTACTCTTTTCTGGGGTGAATTGTACAGTTGCAACAGCATGTTCACCACTTTTATGCTTTTTACTTCCATTATATGGCCTCATTTGATGGTCCTTCCAAGACATCATCCTTCCTCACTGCTAGAATGGACTTCTTGATCAATACTGCAACCCAACCCTTCCTCTTTTATTCCAATCATTATCTCACCTGATTATCCCATCACCAGGAGTGTCAAGATGCCAATCCTGCCCATTTTTCAGCCAAGTCTCGGTCATAGCAATTATATCACACTCCTGTATACTTATGTGCCTCAGCTCACTTACCTTATTCCTCAGGCTCCTTGCACTAAAATAGTTTACACTTAATCTTGCTAAACTCACTTTTTGCTATCTAGTCTGTATTTCCTCTGTCATTCAGACTCATGCACTCTCATTTTGATTTCTAATTGCATCTTAGCTTCTCTCCACCGCTGAACTACTTGTCAGCATCCCATCCCCCTCCCAGTATGCTTTAAATCAACAACAGCATTAGCAAATCTTCCTGTCAAGATGTTGGTCACTGTCTTATTCAGATGTAACCTGCCCAACTTGTGCAGGCCCCAACTCCCCCAAAAATGGTCCCAATACCTTGGGAATCTAAAGCCCTCCCTCCTGCACCATCTCACCAGCTATGAGTTCATCTGCTCAATCTTCCTGGAGGAATCCAGAAATTACCCTAAAAGCCTGCATTTCAATTTCCTACTGAACTCCCTAAAGTCAACTTGCAGGACCTCATTTCTCTTTATTCATTGGTCCCAACATGGGCATCCAGCTGTTCACCGAACCACCCCTCCACGCCGCCACCACCCCTTCAGAATGCCCTGCAAATGTTTGATAAAAGGGATAGAGTCAGTAACTTGGAGTTTGGCGTGGGGACAAAAAACAATGGCTTCAATTTTCCTGATATTTCATGGGAGGAAATTTCAGCACATCCAGTATGGGATGCCAGATAAGCATTCTGATAATTTAGCAGCAGTACAGAGCTTGTGTGAGGTAATACATGGGATAAAGATGTGTGTCCTCAGCATAAATATGAAAATTAATGCTGTGCCCTGAGATAATGTTTGTCAAGGAAGAGAAAGAGCCAAGGATAAAAAACGGGGGACACGAGAGTTAAACATACGGGAGTATGTAGAGAAACCTTTATAAATGATTCTCTGATTATGATTAGCTAAACAATAATAATAATAATAACAACTATCACGGTCATCTTGTGGCACAGTGGACTGAGAGGCCTGAGTTCAATCCCACCTGCTCCAGAAGTGTGCAACATCTCTGAACAGGTTGATTGGAAAATTTTAAAAAGCTCCATAAGAATGGAACCATATGAAAGTAGTTACATCTCAAAGGATTACAGTGTAAAGTTGCTGGAGCAGAACTGTGTGGCCAACCCCATATCAGGTGTTACAAGCAGCTCAAGAAGAATAAGGAAAGTTTTTCTATGTCACAGTTACACAGGATTTCTTTTGAGACCAGAGACCTATGTTCTATGTTTCTTTGAGAATAATCATTTCCGTGTTGCAGCAGGGGCAGGAGCCTAATAGGAAGGATTTAAACATTGGTGTCCTGGGAAAGATAAGAACGGATTTGGGAGAAACAGCGTGTTCATTAACTTTGAAAAACAAAGGGAGATTGAAGATAGGATGAGGGATTGCAAGGAGGATGGCGTCAAGAGTTCACATAGAAAAACAGAAGATAGGCGCAGGAGGCGGCCATTAGGCCCTTCAAGCCTGCTCCACCATTCATCATGATCATGGCTGATTGTCCAACTTGATACCCTAATCTTGCTTTCTCCCCATAACCTTTCATCCCATTCACCCCAAGTGCTACATCTAGCTACTTCTTTAATACATTCAATGTTTTGGTACGAACCACTTCCTGTGGTAATGAATTCCACTGACTCACCACTCTTTGGGCAAAGAAATGTCTCCTCATCTCTTGTCCTAAATGGTCTACCCCGAATCCTCATACTGTGACCCTTGGTTCTGGAAACACCCACCATCAGGAACATCCGCCCTGCATCTACCCTGTCTAGTCCTGTTAGAACTTTATTAGCCTCTATGAGATTCCCCCCTCATTCGTCTGAACTCAAGCGAAAACAATCCTAACCTAGTCAATCTCTTGTACGTCAGACCTGCCATCCCCACAATCAGCCTGGTAAACCTTCTCTGCACTCCCTCGAGAGCAAGAGCATCCTTCCTCAGAAAAGGAGGCCAAAACTGCACATAATATTCTAGGTGTGTCCTCACCAAGGCCCTGTATAACTGCAACACATCCCTGGCTTCTATACTCAAAACCTCTTGCAATGAAGGCCAACATACCATTTGCCTTCTTTACCAAAAACCTGCTGCACCTGCATGCTTACCTTCAGCGACTGGTCCACAAGGACACCCAGGTGCCACTGCACACCTCCCTCTCCCAATTTACAGCCATTCAGGTAGTAATCTGCCTTCTTGTTTTTGCTTCCGAAGTGAATAACCTCACATTTATCCAAATTATACTGCATCTGCCATTGATTTGCCCATTCACCCAACCTGTCCAGATCATGCTGAAGGATCTCTGCATCCTCGTCACACTTCACCCTCCCACCCAACTTGGTATCATCTGCAAACTTGCAGATGTTACATTTTGTTCCCTCATCCAAATCATTAATATGCATCGTGAATACCTGGGGTTCCAGCACCGATCCCTGTGGCACCCAACTAGTTACTACCTGCCAATTTGAAAAGGACCCATTAATTCCTACTCTTTGTTTCCTCTCTGCCAACCAGTTTTTTTTTTAAATCCATCTCAGAAAACTTCTCCTAATCCCGAGCTTTAATGTTGCACAATAATCTCTTATGCAGGATTTTGTCAAATGCTTTCTGAAAATCCAAATATACCACATCGACTGGCTCCCCTCATCAACTCTACTGGTTGCATCTTCATAGAATTCCAACAGTTTTGTCAAGTATGACTTCTCCTTCATAAATCCATGCTGACTCTGTCTGAATCTGCCTCTGCTTTCTAAATGCTCTGCTATAAAGTCCTTGATAATGGGTTCAAGAATTTTCCCCACTACTGATGTTAGCCTTGTTTTTAGTTGTTTTTAAATTGTTTGTTTTAGTTGTTATACATTGATGAGCAGTGAATACAACAGACTTAGGAGGAGACAGGAACAACATCAGAAGAGAGAGATTGATTTACAAATGTGCTGAGGAAGAGAAACTGCATGATCAGTTTAGTGGGAATAATTTTGAGCAAATAGGTGGTGTGTCTTGTTGATGAGATGAGGTCAGAGAGAGTATGGGGGGTGGTTAGGAGGGAAGCGAACAAAGATGAGTGTTCTGGGCTAGAACTGAGTGAGTATTAAAAGGAAATTTGGATGGAGGTGGTTAGTGGAAGGAAGAATGCAGTAGAGGCAGCTGATTGGATTATTTCAATCTTACCGACAAAGGTGTTCATGACCTCCTTATGTTAATTGTTAGAGGTGAGGGTGAAGAGAACAAGTGAGAAAAGTTGAAGCAAATTATTTGCAGTAGTGAAAAAGAACAAATTTTACTAACAGGGATTGTTACGACCAAAACACAATTTACTAAGTGCTTAAGATTCTAGAAACTAGCTCTCCTGGTTCTCTTATTACATTAGCTTAATTACACACCCATGAAAAATGGACCTATGGTTAGGCTGATGAGCTAAGAGACCTACATTTGGACGTGTAAACCATGAGAGTTGGTACACAGGGAATGGCCTTCCGAAATTCAAACTGAGCAAGTACCAGTGTACAAATGGCTTTTCAGTGTGAGGTGGCAGATCGTAACAGAGACAGAACAGCTCAACAGCATTTCCATATAATCACATCTACAATCGCTTAAAACAAAGTTTACTGTAATTTTTTAAAACCAGCTAAGAATACTCCCATGCAAATCATTTTTCCTTTTCTCAGAGGTAGATATGCAAAATAGGACAACATAAATGCTTTGAGAACAGAAACCCACAGTGGTTTAAGGAAACTTAAAATCATGAGTAGCTGCTTTGCTTTGAGATTTTATTGTGTCACATTATTCTATACAG
>NC_063354.1:2678481-2680145 GCF_021869965.1 Rhincodon typus | reverse complement strand
TCTTTAACTTCTCCATCATTTGATAAAGTCATGGCTTATTTGAATGTTTCCTGACTCTACTTTCCTGTCTACCTGTGTACCCTAGAATAATGATTGACAAAGGAGTCAACCTAACTTGACCACAAAAGGATTCAAAGGCTGAACATCTGCTTGCCTCTGAAGAAAATTAGAGAGACCAACGATCATATGAGAGAAGTCATCACCTCATCTCGCCTTTAAATGAGAGACCACTTATTTTTAAACTGTTTCCCCTACTTCTAATCTTTCTTAAAAACTGGATGCTGAAATGATGTTTCTCCTTATCAGGTCCCGTCAAGATCTTACCTACTTAATTAAGATCACCTCCCATACTTCTAAACTCCAACAGATTCTTTGCACAGGCAATAACTTCATCCCAGGAATCAGTGGAGCAATCCTTCATTGAACTGCTTCAAGTGCATGTGTAACCTTTCTTTTATGAGAAAACCAAAACTGCAACAGTTTGGTGTCATCAAGTCCCTGTACAACTGTAGCAAAAGTTCCTACTTTAATATTCCACTTCCTATGCAATTAACGAAAATATTTCATTTGCCTTCTTAATGATTTGCTGTACCCGCATACTATGTTTTTTGTGATTCATGTACCAGAACATCTACTTGGATTCCTCTAGTAATGCATTGTTCAATAATATCTCTTCCTTCTAAATAATATTCTGCTTTTCTATTCTTCCTGTCAAAGTGGACAAATTTGCATGATCTCACATTGAACTTCATCTGCCAACTTTTTGCTCACTGATTTAACCTATCTATATCCCTAAAGAGACTCGTCATGCCGTCCTCACAACTAACTTGCCTTCAAATCTTTGTGTCAATAGCCAACTTAGCAACGTATATTCAGTTCTTTCATCCAAATCATCATATGGATTGCAAATAGTTGAGGCTTTTGTATTGATCCCTATGGCAATCCACTAGTTACAGCTTGCCAACCCTGAAATTACCCTTCAGCGCTACTCTTTGCTTTCTGTTTGCTAACTATGCTTACATTTGGTAGCCATACTTTTCCAAATGTAATTTAAGTTTTTATTGTGATAATTGTGTCGTAAAGTTTCCTTAACACCAGCATTATGTTGACTGACATCTTGTTGTCACGTTCCCCTTCTCTTTTTTTTGAGCAGCTGTGTAATATTTGCAATTGTCTGGCACCTCTCTTGAGGCTTAACAGTTCAATCTGTGTATTGCAATACATCTGCACGTTAAGGTTGAGAAACTTGGTGGGTTTAATCTCTCCATCTTTGCCACAGAGATTAGTCCGGTAAGACTTTCCTGTGACTTGAATTCTGATCTCTGCTCAGGAGAGTTCTACGTAGGGTGATATTGGGTTGCGTTTATTTGACAAATACTTACTTTTCATAGATTTTTAAAAGCAACAGTATGTGGAGAATTTGAAATATCAAAGGGAAAGCAGTTGGGGTATGCTCTGTAATGAGGTAGTAACACAGAATAAACATTTTCTTTTGAGGAAATTATGCAGTTGGAGAATCAGGCCAATGCTGTTAAAAGGCATTTAATGCCGTGCCACATAACAGGTGTTTGAGCAAAATTATAGGTGATAAATGAAAAGGAACAGTAGCAACATGAAGAGACAACAAGGTGCAGGGCTGGATGAACACAGCAGGCCAAACAGCA
>NC_063354.1:2659625-2678471 GCF_021869965.1 Rhincodon typus | reverse complement strand
AACACAGCAGGCCAAACAGCATCATAGGAGCAGAAAGGCTGACGTTTTGGGCCTAGACAATCCATGTTTGACTGACAGGAAACAGGGTAGTGGTCAATGAATATTCCTTGGGCTAGAGGGAGATGATTGGAGGTTTGTAGTAATCAGTGTTGGGACCCTTGCTTTTCCTGATAAATACTAATGATCTAGATGTTTGTGAGCTGGACAAAAATTTAAAATTTATAATATTAAGTGAAATTAGCCTCTGTTTCCCCTTTTTAAATAATCACCTCAAGTCAAATGTCAGAATGAGCAGTATATGCAGGGAGAGTCAAGCTGCGATTCTGGTAATACAACGTTCAGCAGAAACCTATACTGTTAGAAAGTTTGAGTGGGCATGGTATATTTTCACATGAAGATTTTCTTGCCTGAAATCTCATTCTTTCTTAATTACATCATGATTCTGTTTCTTTTCCAGCATCAATAAATGATGCGAAACTTCAAAATATTTGAAATGCAGAGGAGCACAGTATCGAACTTAAAAACAAAATAGACAAGTTGATGGAATGGCACACAGGTGGCAGATTAAATTCGGCATGAAGAATAGCAGGCAATTCATTTTTGTTGCAAGAGCATGGAGAGACAATGCACAAATAAGAATACAACTCAAAAGAGGGTGGAGGTGCCAGAGACCTGGTGTACTGATAGTCATACAGCACGGAAACAGACCCTTCGGTCCAACCAGTCCATGTCGAACGTAATCCCAAACTAAACTAGTTCCAGCCGCCTGATCCTGGCCCACATCCCTCCAAATCTTTCTTATTCATGTACTTATCCAAATGTCTTTCAAATTGTGTAATCGTACCCACATCCACCACTTCGTCAGGAAGTTTATTCCACATTCAAACCGCCCTCTGTGTAAAAAAATTTGCCCCTCATTGTCTTCTTTAAATCTCTCTCTTCTCACCTTAAAAATGTGTCCCAGTCTTGAAATCCCCCATCCTTGGGGAAAAAACAACTATCATTAACTCTATTTACACCCTTCATTATTTTATAAACTTCTTTGAGGTCACCTCTCGAGCTCCTACACTCTTGTGAAAAAGTCCCAGCCTTTCTTTACAACTCAAACATTCCATATCCGGCAACATCCTGGTAAATCTCTTCTGAATCCTCTCCAGCTGAATAGTATCCTTCTTCTAACTCCGCGACCAGAGCGGGACACAGTATTCCAGAAGAGGCCTCATCAATGTCCTGTACAACCTCAACATGACTCCCCAATTCCTATACCCAAAGGACTGAGCAATGAAGGCAAGTGTGCCAAATGCCTTAAATCATTTAAAGATGACAGGTTGACAGAATGGTTGACACAGCGTAACGTACTTGACATTATTAGCAGGGACGCAGAGTGCAAGGGCAAGGAGGTTATGTTGAGCTTGTGCAAGTCATTAGTTCTGTCTCAACTTATTTTTTATTCATTCACGGGTTGAGGGCATTGCTGGCTAGGCAGCATTTATTGCCCATCCCTAATTGCCCAGTTCAGGGTCAACCACATTGCTGTGGGTCTGGAGTCACATCTAGGCCAGACCAGGTAAAGATGGCCGTTTCCTTCCCTAAAGGACATTAGTGAACCAGATGGGTTTTTTCAACAATTGTCGATGGATTCACGGTCATCACTGGACTTTTAATTCCAGATATTTGTTGAATTCAAATTCCACTGTCTACCATGGCGGTATTCAAACCCGGGTCCCCAGAATGTTATCTGGGTCTCTGGATTAACAGTGCAGTGATATTACCACTAGGCCATTGCCTCCCCACAACACAGGAGTGCTGTGTCCAGTTCTGGATGCTGCACTTTACAAAGAACATGAAGATATTGGAGATGGTGTGGAAAAGATGAACAAGAATTGTGCCAGTGATGAGAAACTTCAGTTGTCCAAGAAGATTGAAAACATTGAAGCTATTTTCCTTGAGGAAAAGGCTGACATGAGATCTGATAAGGTATTCAGAATCCTGATGGATCTGTTCAAAGAAGATAAGGAGAAATTGTCCCCACATGTGATAGGATTGAAAGTGAGGGCAGAGGTTTAAAGTAATTTCTGAAAGAAGCAAAAGTGATCCGAGAAGAAACTTGTTCACCCAGTGTATAGGTAGGGTATGGAATGCGATATTTGAGTATGTAGTGGAGGTAGGTCCAATCAATGCGTTCAAAAGGGAGTCAATACAGTGTGGAGCTGGAGGAACACAGCAGGTCAGGCAGCACCAGAGGAGCAGGAAAGTCGACATTTCGGGTTTACGCCCTTCATCAAGTTAACTCTGACTCTGGCATCTGCAGTTCTTGCTATCTCCGCATTCAAAAGAGAGTTGGATGGTTATCTGCAAAGCAACAAAGTGGAGGGTTATGGAGAGAAGGTAAAGAATGGCATTAAATGAAATGCTGATTTGGAGAACTACTGAAACATGATTGCCTGAATGCTCTGTACTGTAATAATTACACAGTTCTGTGAACGATATTTTTTCATTTTCTTTCTGCTGATGAGGTTTTTATGCTGGTTGTCTGTCTTAATTTATGAACTCAAACAGTGAATGTCGGCAAGTTATTTGGCTTTTGCAGTAACGTTTTCAAAAATCAATCTAGTTTTGCATTGGTCTCTGTAAATGTGCGTTGATCAGCTGGAGGTAATTTTATTGTTGAAGAACAGGCAACTAGATTACTCTTGCATCTCTTTATTGAAACTGCTGCACCAGAGATATCTGGTAATGCAAAGTTTGTTTTCAGTTCTCGAACACTGTAGAAGATTCTGTGTCAAAAACAATTGAAGTGATGTTTAGCAAGTTGATACTGCACTTTACATCTCCAGGGCTTAGAAAGAGGTCCTTGAGCTTTTCTTCTTAATATCTACAATCTGTTGGAAAATTTTGGATATTTTTCAACTTGGAAATATCTGATGAGAATTCAGTGAAATGTTATGAACTATTTAACCTGTTGACAGGATTTCTGATGGCAAACTTGAGCATTACCCTACTTTGCCATCATATTTGTAGCATATGTTGTTGCCCAGTAATACTGCAATTTGAATAATATGAATGATCAATGATTCTGCTGCATGCAGTGACATTTGGTGTCAGCTAAAAGTTACCTAAGTCAGTTTTAAAAATACTCATCTTGCGGCTCCATGGTAGTATATCTACCCCTGGACTGAAAGGCCTGGGATCAAGTACCACCTGCTCCAGAGGTATCTAATAACATATTTGAACAGGTTGATTAGAAAAATAGGTTAAATAAAAAAGTTTACTTGTACGTTGTTTCATGTAGAATATATGTAGATCAGGGTAGAGTTTCAAGGAGTAATTTGGGAGGCACAGCAGAAGTTCATTGCAAGGTAGAAGAAACATACTAAGGGTAGGATTAGGTAACCATGGCTGACCAGAGGAGTCAGGGACAGCATAAAAGCAAAAGCAAAAGCAAAAGAAAAATCATACAATGTAGTGAAGATTAGTGGGAAGCCAGAGGATTGGGAAGCCTTTTAAAAACCAGCAGAGGACAACTAAAAATAGCAATAAAGGGGGAGAAGATGAAATGTGGGAGTAAACTAGCTAGTAATATAAAAGAAGTTTGCAAGAGTTTTTCTTTAGCTATCTGAAAGGTAAGAAATTACCCAATCATCACTCTGCTTTTGTCTTTTCAACCAGGAGTAAGACCTGCACAGTTCAAAGAAAGCAACTTCCCAGGGTTTCTGAATACACTTGTTTTTAGAGCATAGAATAGTACAGTGTAGGAACAGGCCCTTTGGCCCACCATGTCTGTGCCATTCTAAACTAATCCCATCTGCCTGCATGTGGTCTGTATCCTCTATTCTCTGCCTGTCCTTGTGTCTGTCTAAATGCCGTTTAAACGTTGCTATCGTAACTGCTTCCACCACCTCCCCTGGCAGTGTGTTCCAGGCACCTACCATCCTCTGTGAATAAAAAAAATTTGCCTCGCACATCTCTTTTAAACTTAAACCCTCTCGCTTCAAACCGATGCCCACTAATATTTGGCATTTTCACCCTGGGAAAAAGACTGTGAATATCCACCCTATCCATGCACCTCATAATTTTATGTACTTCTGTCATTTCATCCATCAGCCTGTGACACTCGAGTGAAAACAATCCAAGTTTATCCAGCAACAAAAACAGAAATTTCTGGAAATGCTCAGCAGGTCTGGCAACATCTGTGTAGAGAAATGAAGAATTAACATTTCGGATCCTTAGAGCTAATACACTCCAATCCAGGGAATGTCCTGGTAAATCTCTTTTGCACCCTCTCCAGAGTCTCCATATCCTTCCTATAGTGTATGAACCAGAACTGCATGCACTACTCCAAAAAATGGTCTAACTTGTATGGCAAGAAAATAAGGAATAGGAACAGACCATTTAGCCTCTGAAACACGACCCGCCATTCATGAAGATCGTGGCTGATCTGTCCCAGGCCTCAACTCCTCCTTCATACTAGCTTTTAATATCCCTCAAAGCCTTGATATTTCAAAAATCTGTCAATCTCTTCTTGAAATACATTGTGATTTACTCTCTCCACAGCTGCCTGGGGTAAATGTTTCTAGGCATTCACCAGCATCTGGGACAAGAAATGTTAGGAGGAACGATAAGTAAGTTTGTGGATGATGCAAAGACTGTCTAGGTTGACAGTGAGGAAGGAGGTTTTGGGGTACAGGATGGAGATGGGTTGGCAGATGAGCAGTTCAGTGGCAGATGTAATTTCATCCTGATAAGTGTGATGTAATGCACTTTAGAAGAAGTAACAAGACAAGGGAGTACTCAATGAATGGCAGGACACTAGGAACATTGGAGGAATAGAAGGATCTTGGGGCACTTATCCACAGATCCCTGAAGGCGGCAGGACAGTTTAATATGGCAGTTAAGATGTAAGGCACACTTGCCTTTATTGGTTGTGGTATAGATTATAAAAGCTGTAGAGATTGTGGTTAGACTGCAGCTGGAGTATTATGTGCAGCTCTGGTCACCACACCACATGAAGGATGGAGGGGGTGCAGAGGCCGTTCACCAGGATGTTGCCTGAGATGGAACATTTTAGCTATGAAGAGAGCCTGGATAAGCTCAAGTTGTTTTCTTTAGAGCAGAGTAGGCTGAGATGGATCCTCATTGAGGGGCATAAGATCATGAGGGGCATGGATAGAAAGCAGCTGTTACCTTTAGTTGAAGGGTCAGTAACATTTGGTCTTTGATGTTAAAATGGAGGTTTAGAGGACATTTGAGGAAAATTATTTTCACCTAGAATACACTGCTTGGAAGGGTAGTGGAGGCAGGATATGTCACAACCTTTAAAAAGTACTCGAGTGAGCATCCAAGACTATGGATCAAGTGCTGGAAAGCAGGACTCACGTGGCTTTGAACTAGTTTTTTGTTTGTCAGTGCAGACTCGATGGACCAAAGGGCCCCTCCTGTACTATATGATTCTATGAAATTCCTTTGCATCTCAATTTTAAAACTATGTCCCCTAATTCTGTGACTGTCTCCTTGTTCACGATTCCCTCATTAATTGGAAACATCATCTCAATATTTACCCTGCCAAGCATGTCCCAGGATCTTATGTCTCATGTAAGATCACCCCATAGTCTTCTAAACTCTAATAAAGGCTAACCTGTTTTGTTGTTGTTGAAAATTAACTCTGTCCATTATTCCAGGAATCAGCTGGGTGAAACTCTTTGAACTGCTTCCAATGTCAGTAAATCCGTCGATAAATATATACACTAAAACTGGACAGAGTACTCCAGTTGCAGCTTCACCAATACCATATACAGTTGTTACAAGACTTCCCTACTTTAAACTCCATGTTGCTATAATGAGCTTACTGGTTTGTGTGACGTTAAGATAAATGTATTGGAAAAACTTTATTTTGTACGGTGTCTGTTCATAATGTTTTGATTATGATAAATAGCTGAATCTTTAAAAGTCTGTAAGAATAAAGCACTAATTAATTCAGGGTATGCAGCTTTTTAAAAATTATATCCATGTAATGGGAAAATGACATTGAGTGGCAAAATATGTTGGAGATTACAGTGCTGTTCTTCAAAGCCGGGGCAAAATACAAGCGATGGTGCAGAGCAGTTGATTTCAGAGTTAAGTAAAGATTTATACCATGAACAAATTAATTTATAAGCAGTTGAAATGAATCAAATAAAAACTTTGTTCAATTTGAGCCATAAATATCTTAGGCTTTGTTAGAATAGAGGGCCTTTTGTTGTTTAAAGTAGCTTCTGTGTTACTCTTCTCGCCTTAGCTTCTTTGGAAAAATGATGCCCTTAGTTAATTAGGGAAAAAGCAGGCCTAAACTAGTAGCAAAAAGATGTTGAGATATTGTTTTTATTCAAGCTGCAATCTTTTTGGACTTCAAAACTTAGCTTCTTGACCAACAAGAGAATTATTGGGTTCATGCTATTTCTCTCCGTGTGCTGTCTCTTGGCAGTAACATCTGGAAATAATGTTTGATTTTTACAACATCAAGCTCCAACTTTCTTGACCCTTCCACGGTCTCTAAATTGTCAAGACATCTTGCCGAGATATGCAGGAAGAGCAGGAGTTTTCCACAACTAAATGTAGAGAAGATTGAATTCCTTGTCAGAAGCCTTGACTATTAACTCGGTCCCCAAATTATCAGCCTCAACTCTCTCTGACAATTGTCTTTGGCTCCTACTGTTCACAGATGTGGTGCCGTTTTGTTTGAAGTAAGTTTCCAACCACCCATCCGTGCAATAACTAAGGCCTCTTATTTATACCTCTGAATAGTTGCCCAATTCACTACCCCCATGTCAATTCATCTGTTGTTGAAACCTTCATCCATGCTTTTGTTATCTCTAGACTTCAACATAACCCAGCTAGTCTCTCGTAATTTGCTGTCTGTAAACTTGAGATCATGTAAAACTATTATTAATACCCTAACTTGCACCAAGTCCCACCTACTCATCAGTCCTGTGCTCAGTGACATCTGTTTGCTCCTGTTTAACAAATTTCTCTGTTTTGTAAATACTTGTTTTTTTTTTAAAACCCTTTTTGAGCTCACTCTTCCAACTCTAATTTACTCCAGCTCAACAACCTGTTGAGCTCTCTGTAGTCTTTCAGTTGTTGAATATTGGTGACTGTGTCTTTAGTTGTCTCGACCTTTAACTTAGTAACACCTTTCATAAACACCTTTATCTGTCTCTCCCCCTTTAAAACTGACTTAATTTGCCAAGCCTTTGATCACCTGCTCTAATACCTTTTATAGTGTAAAATTTACTTTAAAAAAAATAAAATTTTTGTGGCTCACGCTGAAACATCTTGCAACATTAAAAATGCTAAACGATAAGATGTTGCAGTTATTGTATTAATACATGCAAATTGACTTCTTAAAGTATGTGTCCACATAAAGTAGCTAAAGCCAGAAATTCAGTCAAGTGACAGCATTTCAGGAAAATACAATTTCTGATGTAAACTCTAATTCTAACTTAATACTGGAACAGTTTAAAAGTCATCTCCAAATATCAATTGAATGTATAGGGAGAAGAAGAAAGCAAATAATGGTCCTAACTAGTTGCATATTTACATGATAACTTTGTATAATATATAATTTTTTGAATTAAGTATAGTAAGAAGGTCATCTGGCCATGTTGTTTTTGTCTAATCTTTGATTAAACTGAATTAGAGAAGCTATTTGACTTGAGATACAACAATGTAGTCTGTTGGGAATTAGCTGTTTTCAGTTACTTGAAGAGAATCTATTGATTTGAATTTTGTTTTAATTCCAGCAGGGTCCAGAACTACTTTTCATTGTAGTCTGTTCTTCAGCTGCTTTCTTGGGCAGTGAAGTACATTATGATTAAACGCAGCTACCCTAGCATGGTTTAAAGTGATCAATAAAGAGACATTGTATGAATTGTACCCACTTCATCATATGATGCATACTTGAATTTGGGGTGTTTTTGTTCACTAGAAGTAATTATAATTTGGAAGGGAAAATCAGTTCCAAATTTCCAGAAGCAAAATTTGCAGCATGATCATAAGACTTCGACATGAAGTCAACATTTACATACACTTAACTCTTCTCTGATTACAGATGACTTTGTCAGTCAGAAAGTCTATGATATTGTTAAGAATTTGCACAAAGCAGTTATTGCCTTCCTTGTGTAGTCAACCACAATCTTGTAGCTTGGTATTTTGATTTACTTTTTGGTATTAGGAGTAAGCCTCCACTATGGTGATGCTTCTAAGTTCCACACAGCAACAGTGCATGCCATCTACAAGATGGACTGCAGAAATTCATAAAGCCTTCATAGAACCTTCCATTCGTAATCACTACCATCTAGAATGACAAAGGCAACAGACATTTGGGAACACCTGCAAGTTAAAAACCGAAAGAACTGCAGATGCTGTAAATCAGGAACAAAAACAAAGTTGCTGGAAAAGCTCAGCAGGTCTGGCAGCATCTGTGAAGGTAAAAACAGAGTTAATGTTTCGGGTCCGGTGACCCTTCCTCAGAACTGATGGTGGCTGGGAAAACGTCAGTTTGTTATTTGTTATAAACTGACATTTTCCCAGCCACCGTCAGTTCTGAGGAAGGGTAAAAAACGAAAGAACTGCGGATGCTGTAAATCAGGAAACAAAACGGAAAATGCTGGAAAAGCTCAGCAGGTCTGGCAGCATCTGTGAAGGAAAAAACAGAATTCATGTTTTGGGTCCAGTGATCCTTCCTCAAAACACGAAACGTTAACTTTTTTCCTTCACAAATGCTGCCAGACCTGCTGAGCTTTTCCAGCAACTTTGTTTTAATACCTGCAAGTTACTCTCTGAGCCACTTACATCCTGTCTCTCTTTTTAAATATTCATTTGTGGGATGTAGGCATTGCGGGCTGGCCAGCATTTATTCCCTGCCCCGAGTTGCCCTTGAGAAGGTGGTGGTGAGCTACTGCCTTGAACTGCTGCAGTCCACCTGCTGTAGGTTGACCCACAGTGCTGCCAGGGAGGGAATTTCAGGATTTCAACATAGCAAAGTTGAAGGAATGGCGATATATTTCCCAAGTCAGGATGTGAGTGGCTTAGAGGGGAACTTGAAGGTGGTGATATTCCAATGTCTGCTGCCCTTGTCTTTCTAGATGGAAGTGGTTGTGGGTTTGGAAGGTGCTGTCTGGGGATCTCTGGTGAATTTCAGCAGTGCATCTTGTACATAGTACACGCTGCTGTTACTGAGTGACAGTGGTGGAGGGAATCGATGTTTGTGGATGTGGTGCCAATCAAGCGAGCTGCTTTTTCCTGGATGGTATCACGTTTGTGTGTTGTTGGGCTGCACCCATCCGCGCAAGTGGGGAGTGTTCCACCACACTCCTGATTTGTGCCTTGTAGATGGTGGATAGGCTTTGGGGAGTCAGGAGGTGAGTTATTCGGTGTAGTATTCCGAGCTTCTGACCTGCTCTTGTAGCCACTGTTTATATGGTGAGTCCAGTTGAGTTTCTGGTCAATGGTAATCCCCCAGAATGTTGATAGTGGGGGATTCAATGATGGTAAAACCATTGAATGTCTTGTTGCATTTGAACATGGACTGCTTCAGTATCTGAGGAAGCATGAATGGTGTTGAACATTGTGTAATCATTGGCGAACATCTCCACTTCTGACCTTTATAGTGGAAGATCATTGATGAAGCAGCTGAAGATGGTAGAGCCTAGGACACTGCCCTAAGAAACCGCTGCAGAGATATCCTGGAGCCGAGATGACAGACCTCGAACAGCTACAACCATCTCCCTATTTGCCAGGTACAACTGCAACCAGTGGAGCGTTTGCTCCCTGATACGCATTGATTCCAGTTTTGCCAAGGCTCGTGGACGCCAGTCAGTCAAATGCAGCCTTGATGTCAAGGGCTGTCACTGTCGCCTCACATCTGGAAGTTAGCTTTTTTGTTCATGGCTTGGAAATAAAAAAAAAAAACAAATATTTCAGTGTCACTGGGTAAAAAATCTTGGAATTTTCTTTTTGATGGAATTGTTAATGTATCACAAATATAGTGCAGCAGTTTAAGATGGCAACTCACCACAACCTTCCTGAGGGTAATAAATGCTGGCCTAGCCAATGTGGGAAGCCCAAATCCCTTGAATGACTTCAAACAAAAACTGCCCTGTAACTTCCTTCAGTTTTAATGAAGAATTCATACTCCTTTGTACTTCACAAATGCTGTCTAATTAGATGCTTTTATCCAGCATTTGATTTTTCATGGCTCAGTTATATTGTTACTTCTGAGTCAAATAGCCAGATCAAATCAGCCTTGCTATCCCTCTATTCGCAATACAATAATATGAAAATACTCAGTTACCCTCAAAATTGACCCCAGTAGTTCCTAACCATCCTTATTGAATAACCAATGCCAGACTTTGTGAATACTTGATACCAGACACTGGGTTAATAGCTCAACTTATTAACAATGCAGCAACTTTAGCAGAGCAACAAAAAGGTAATTTAATTAATGTCTAAGACTTAAACCCTCCTTAATTTGAGCCCCTATTCTTTCACAAGGACAGATAAGCACACACTCAAAGGCTCCCGCACATGTTTGCAGTTTCTTGTAACGTACTGAAATAAAAAACAGTACAATATCAATATAACCAGCATTATTATTGTGTGGTAATAAAGTGGTCACTTCAGGATTCCAGATTCCTTGACACCCTTTCCCAAAGGCAGTGACTTCGGTGAGTTTATGGGTGGGTGTTGGCAGCTATTTGCTAATATCTACCTCTGGAAATCTGAGTTTATAAAAACTCTTGCCCATGTCCTAATTTACAGCTATTTTGGTTTACTCATCCTTGTCTGTGATGAACTATCTTTGCTCTCTACCAGTCAATGCTTCAATCGTAAAATTCTCAGATGGTGTTCAAATTCCCCAGTACTGCAATCCTCTAAAATTATTGCTGTTTTCGATTCTGGTCTGTGCATTAATGATTTGATTTGTTTTGTTTACTGTTTTTGGTTGCTACACCTTTTATCCATCTGGTTCCCAAACTCTAGAATTCTCTTCATAATCCTGCCCACTCTCAACTTTCCCCTCGTCTAAGTGCTTAAAGCCCACATATTATGAACCTGAGCTGACATGATGGGTTGATGAGGGTAATTCCATTGATGTAGATGGTATAGGTCTTGAAAAGACATTTTATAAAGTGCTCCATCCCTCCCTGATGTGCTCAATGCACTTTACACTCGGTTCAAACAGAAAGTCCGTGGAATGGTGTCACTTGCCCGACAGCACCGCTGCAGATGTCAGACCGGCCTTGTTGAGAGTGAACCCCCAGAAAGCGACTGGCCCAGATAGCATCTCAGATTCTGGCGGGAGTATTCACTGACATTTTAACCTCTCCTTGCTCCAATCTGAACTTTCCACCTGCCTCAAGAAGACCACCATCATTCTGGTATCAAAGAAAACACCATGCAACATGCCTCAATGACGAACGCCCAGTGGCTCTGACCTCCATAATTATGAAGTGCTTCAAAAAGTTAGTCATGGCTCAGATCAGCTCTGGCCTCCCATCTTATTTTAATCCCTTGCAGTTTGCCTACTAGTGCAGCAAGTCCATGGCAGACGCCATCTCCCTAGCCCTACAATCGCATGACACCAAGTTCCAGTCCAACAGGCTTATTTGAAATCACAAGCTTTTGGAGCGCAACCCCTTTGCAGGTGCAGTGAGAGGAGAGCACACAGTTTTAAAGGCACAGAAGTCAAAGGCTCATATAACTGGTGTGAGTGGAGTGAACAAACCGAAAATGACTGGCTGACTGTCTCCTGTTGAATCTTTAACCATTCATACATTTCTGCATTCTAGAAATTACAGAAGCAGGATGAAGAACTCTGTTAGAAAGGAGATGCAAGTTTCGATTGATCAAGATGCAAATTTAAGAATCTGTTTGTCACTGCTCTGAGATAATTAAAGGTTTCATCAGTGTCTGCCCAACTTTCCAAGCTTGAAACAGGCACAGCGATAGGAATATACAAGAGATGACATCTCCGGTCAGACACTGAATTGTAAATGTGAGGCCTTGTCCAGAATCTGTCTGAGTTTTAACCTGGAATCAGGCTAGTTTTATTCCGAAAGCTGGAATTTATAAGGTGCCACACTGTGACTACAAATTGTGTGTTTCTTGAACAAAATAGAATGTATCTGCAAATAAACAAAATCTTCGATGAAATGATTCACCCCATAGGTTTATATATGTGAGTGAGAGTGATAAGTAATCCGTAACAGTACAAACTAAGTAAGGTAGAGAAATCATAACAATTTATCAAGGTGATGCTGTCTAAACAGGACAGTAAGGAAGATTTTACAGATACAGAACAGTATGGTGGGGTCACCTGTAGTGCGATATGAATCCAAGATCACAGTTGAGGCCGTCTTCATGGGTACAGAACTTGGCTATCAGTCTCTGCTTGGCGATTCTGCCTTGTTGTGTATTTCGAAGTCCACCTTGGAGGATGCTTACCTGAAGATCAGAGGCTGGTTGTCAAGAGTATTTTGGTTTTGACCCAGCAACAGTGAAGGGATGGCAATATGTTTCCAAGTCAGGATGGTGGGTGGATTGAAGGGGAACTTGAAGGTGGTGGTGGAGCCAATAAGGACTGCAGATGCTGGAAGCTCGAGTCTATAGGTGTGAGGCTGGAAAAGCACAGCAGGTTAGACAGCATCCGAAAGCAGAAAATTCAATGTTTCTGGCTGAAACCCTTCATCGGGACTGGGGAGAGGGAGGGGTTCCCATGTATCTATTGCCCTTGTGCATTTAGATGGAAGTGGTCATGGGTTTGGAAGGTGATGTCTGAGGATCTTTGGTGAATTTCTGCAGTGCGTCTTACACAGTGCACACTGCTGCTGAGGGGTTGGATGTTTGCGGATGTGTGCCAATCAAGTGGGCCACTTTGTCTGGGATGGTGTCAAGCTTCTTGAGTGTTGTGGAGCTACACCCATCCGGGCAAATGGGGAGTATTCCATCACACTCCTGACTTGTGTCTTGTTGATGGTGGACAGGCTGTGGGGAGTCAGGAGGTGAGTTATTTGCAGCAGTATTTCTATCCTCTGACCTGCTTTAACCCATTATTTATTTGGGTGGTAGTTAGATTGCCTGGCCTTGTGTATTGCAAATGTTACTTTCCACTTATCATCTCAAACCTGAATATTATTCATGTCTTGTTGTGTTTGAACATGGACTGTTCCAGTATGTGAAGAATCACAAATGGTGCTGAACATTGTGCAATCATCAGCGAATATCCCTATTTCTGACCACCTTATGGAGAGAAGGTCATTCTTGTGGTAATCAGTGGCATCAAGGTTGGGCATAGACACTCATGACTGTTGCCTCCTGGTTCTTAGCAAGTTGTAGATGCAGAGTTATGAGGTGATTATTGATGCCAACAATGAGGTCCGAGAGTCAGTTTGAGTTTGTTCTTGATGGCAAATCCCATGGGTTTATCCTTGGGTTTTCCTCTCCAGGAGAAAGTATAACCACCACTTTCTTCCCAGCAGCTGCCTATTCTTCGAGCATCCTGCAGGGCAGCAATACCAATGTTGAAGTGCCTGAGCTCCTGCGCAACAAGGACCAGTTCTCTGTTCCAGATGACTGTTTTGCTCATTATTCCAGGTTCCAAGATTGGGTTGGAGTTTTGACTTTAATTTTCAGACTGCAGGTAGATAAGCCCACTGGATGTAGTTTTCTAGCCAGGTCTTTTCTAGCCCTTTCCCCATGTGAGGTGAGCAGATTGGATCCTGAAGAGGGTGGCTTTGTCATGAAGAAAGCTGTCGAAATGCTCTCCTGTTCCTACTCCAAGAGCGAAATGTCTGTGTCAAGCTCTACTGTCAAGTGCCAGTCCAAAACTAGGGACTCCCAGATCTGGCAATTCTGTTCTCATCACATTTTGCCAGTGGCTGCAGGACTTTTGTTTTGGGAGGGCAGGGGTTGAATCTCTTTAGGTAGAGGCTTTGAGATATTGTAAACACATATTAGCCAAAAAAAACCTTGATGGCTGGGGTTCTTGCTGCTGCTGCAGCCTTGGTCTACTGTTGCACTCATTGATATCATGTGAATAACTTCGGCCTGAATTGCCATTGAGGACTTATTTTGGATTGCGCTTTGCCTGGTTTCTCCCCTCTGACCTTTACTGCCACCTTGCTGTGTTTGAGTATGCTGTTGATCCCAAGAATGATGTCATCAGGAGATCTCAACATGGATGATGAAAACTAGATGGGCTCACAGACCAAAGTAACCGTGAAGAATCAAAGCAAATGTCACTGAGCACACACTTACCCCATCTTTCTTCCAAAACTGTTTAATCAGACAGAGATGAGGGGGCCTTATTCCAACAGTCACTGCAATGATGAATCTGTCACACTTGCAGAGATTGAAATGCTAGAACTGGTTGGTAAGTCCGTGACCAGAATGAATGAAAGGTGACCCTGAATCTGGAACAGAGTTATTGCAAAATGACCGAACCATATATACTGAAGGAGTATTTATATTGACTGCGTTGTAATAAGCTCTGCATTTTGAGAATACTTAGTAAGCTAAATATAATACAAAATACCACATTCTCAATGACCTTCAACTTCGTGAGATCTTCTGCTTTTTGGTTACTGATCATTTATATGCCAGGGAAATTGCTTCTTCATTGATATTGTTTATTCATTTTCAGACAAATTTAAAATGTGATAGGTAATCTCACAGCAAATAGATCCTTGAAGTAACAAAAATATGCTTAATCCTATTTCAGAGTGCCTTTGTACTTGCACCTGCTGTAACAGTAAATGGTTCACACTGTTTCCCCAATATAGTTGGCTGCCTGACAAGGGAGTGGAAACTATGTAAATGGTAGGGATTGAGAGGTAGATACGCCAGCTTCTGAATTATGATTGGTGCATAGGTGCAAATTAGAGTACCTCAGTATATCGGAGTTCAGAATAAACCTGCAAAGAGCACAATGATTGGCACTTTCACGTTGGCCTGGTTACATCCAAACATTTCCAGTTGTTCTTTGATTTTCATGAAGTACAATTGGAAAATTCAAAATAATTATTTTTAATCAGGCTTTCAGCATACCTATTGTAACTCTAAAGAAGTACGTGCATACATCTTGTGATTTAAGATTTAAATCTGATTCAGTCAATCTGTGTAAAAGGTCTTGTTGGGAAACAACATAAATGGGGTAAAAACGTAAGAACTCTCAACTTCCTTATTTTTAAAATGAGGAAAGAAAATTGTTCTTTTCAGGGAGAAGAAAAAAACAAATCTTTTCCTTCAAGGGAGTGTTGTGTCCTTCTGCATCCTGCAGAAATATGGTGTGGTTTCCGTGACACGTGTTGAAATGCTGAAATAAGCTGTGCGCCAGCACAAACCTAAGTGTGGCCCACCCACATGATTTGAATCATTGGTTTGAGGGAAAAATAATGCATATTTCACCCATTGCTCACCATATCAATTTTACATTGGCCGTTGGAACAGAATGTGATGCTAACTTGACAATTGCAGAGCATAAAATTAAGTCTGGAACTGCAACACAGCAGATCAGTTTTTGAATTTATAGACCAGCTTCACCACAAATCCTTCCAGTTCAAAGGAAACTAAAGCATCTTTTGTATTTTGAACTGCATGACTATTGCAAGTTTCAAGATTTTAATATTGTCAGAAATAAGTTTTTTTTTATTGTCAGTTGTGATATTGAGAATTACAGTTAGCTATCCTGCAAGAAGTATCTGCAAGTTAATTCTCTGTTTTGATTTTAGTTTACTGTTATTAACTGGGGAAATTATGACATTGGTCGTGTGACTAATAATCCAGAAGCGCAGGCAAATGCTCTGACAACATAGGTTCAAATCTTACCACAGTAGTGGGTAGACTTTATAATGAATTAATTTCAATATGTTAATAATTCACTGAACGTGCAGCTAGTCTCAGTAAAGTGACAACAAAGCTGTCATCAAACTGCATCAGGTTTACTAATATCCTTTCATAAAAGTAATCTGCCATCCTTACCCTTTCTGGCCTATATACGGTACCAAATGGGTTGAGGCAAGGAAGGAGGCTGAAAGGGTAAAGAAGAGGGAAGCTATGGGTGTAAGGAGTGGGAGACAAAGGAGAGAATAGCTTTAAACAAAGGAATATGCTGCTAACAAGGAGTCAGGAAAATCTGACCTCACCAAGGTAACAAATTTCTCTCAATTGGGAACTGTAGTAATTGGAACCAAGTGAATCTCATTGACAACAAGGTCCTCCAATTGGAGTTGTTAACCTGGGCCAATCAGGAGGCACTGGCTAACCAATAGAATCACAGAATTGCCAGAGTGGAAACAGGCCATTTGACTGAACAAGTCCACACCAATCCTTTGAAGGGGATCCCACCCAGACTCATCCCACTTCCCTATCCCTGTAACCCTGCAATTCGAGTTGCTAATGCACCTAACCTCCACACCCTGGACACTATAGGCAATTTAGTATGGCCAGTCCGTCCAGCCTGCACATCTTTGGACTGTGGGAGGAAACCCAAGCAGGCAAGGGGAGAATGTGCAAACTTCACACAGTCACCCAAGGTTGGATTCAAACCAGGGTCCCTGGCGCTGTGAGGCAGCCGTGCTAGCCACTGAGCCACTATGCCACCCTGCAAAGTATTAGCAGGAGATTTAGAATCTCGTCAGTTCAGTGGACTGACTTCGAGCTGACTGGCCACAGCCAGTGTACTCTGCATGAGTAATTAAAAGGTGACTTGGTGACGGCAAACAGGCCTCTCTGCAATTATTTCAGCAACTCTAGCTTCAGGTTGCGTATATTTTGGAGCTACTATTTGGAAAGAAATATCAGTGGATGGTATGATAATGAATGCTGTTGTCAATTGTTAAATATAATTCTGAGATGGAGATGTGAAATGCAGTAAAAAGATTAAAACTGTCTAGTTAACATAAGACCAAAAGACATAGAAGCTGAGGTAGGTCATTCAGCCCATCAGGTCTGTTCTACCATTCAGTGAGATCATGACTGATTTTCTAATCCTTAACTTCACTTTGCTATCTTAACCCCACAACTCTTGATAGACAGATTTCTATTCGAGGCAATCTCAACCCAGCCCAAACTACAGAATTCCACAGACTCTCACCCCTCTGAGAGAAAATTCCTCTCAACAGCCTTAAACTGGTGACCACGAGTTCTGAGATTATACGCTGGGGTCCTGGACTCTCTCACAAGGGAGAGTCATCCATGCCAGTAACTTAACCCCCTACCAATGTGTTTTAATTTTTCTAAACCGCTTCCTGTGGGAACTTTATCAAAAGCTTTCTGAACATCTCAGTCTACCATGTCTATTGGCTCTCATTCATCAATTTTTTTCTTAAGACTTTCAAAAATTTCCAATAAGTTCATTAAACACTTTTTTTTTCTTCATTTGTAAATTCATGCTGACAATTATATCAGTATCAACCAGCTTACTATTTATCCCATCCTTGATAATAGATTACAGCATTTTCCCAAGTCCTGATGTAAAGCTAGCAGGTCTATCATTTAGTTTTCTCTCTGAGTTGTTTGTTAGCTCGCCAAGCTAGTTGTTCTGTGGCGTGCAGATGTTTCGTTACCCTTCTAGGCAGTGTCATCAGTGCGACCTCTAATTGAAGCGTTGGTGTTCTGCTTCATTCCGGATTTGTATGATCCTCTGTTGTGATGGTCTTATCGCTTCGGGTTCTGTTGTTTTAGCAACGGTCTGTATACGGGGTCCATTTCTATGTGTTTGTCAATGGAGTCCCATGTTGAGAACCAGGCTTCCAGAAATTCCCTTGCATGTCTGGTGTTTGCTCGTCCTGGTATGGTCACTTTGTACCAGTCGAAATGATGACCCTTGTTGTCTCTGTTTATCGAGACAAGTGAATATTGGTCATGTCTTTTTACTGCCAGCTGATATTCGTGTATCCTGGTCGTCAGTTTCCTCCCTGTTTGTCCAATGTAATGTTTATTGCAGTAACTGCATGGTATTCTGTATATCACGTTGGTCTTGTTTGCTGTTGGTATGGGGTCTTTCGTCTTTGATAACGTTTGGCACAGTGTTACTATAGGTTTGTGTGCAATCATGATCTTATGTGGTCTTAGGAGTCTGTTCGTAATTTCTGATATATTTTTGATGTAGGGTAGCATTAACTGTTGTTTGTTTTGTAGGCATCTGCAGGCGAAATGTCTTGGGTTCCCGTTGTTGGTGATAACTTTGTGTAGGTATTCCTCTTCCATTCTCTGGAGTTCTGGGGTGTTGCAGTGTAAAGTGGCTTGTTTAAATAGTGTCTTGATGCAGCTCTGTTTGTGTATGGTGGGGTGTTTGCTGTTGAAATTAGGGATTTGGTCTTTGTGTGTGGCCTTCCTGTATACTTGGGTCCAGAATTTGCCGATAGTCGGTCTCTCTACCATTACGTCTAAGAATGGGAGCTGTTTGTTGTGTTCTTCCCCTCCTAGTGAAATGAATATTTGCGAAGATGTTGTTGACAAGTTGATGGGTTTCTTCTACTTTTCTCCCTCGTTTTTCTCGCCTTCCTTAAAAAGTGAGGTGATGTTTGCTACCTTATAATCCACAGAAATCATTCCAGAATCGATAGAATTTTGGAAGATAATCACCAATGCTTTGACTGTTTGTTTCTATAGCCACCTCCTTCTCAATGGGGCTGGTTGGGGTTTTGAGAGAATTACAGAAGTCCAATTGTGCCTGACAGTCTAGAGTTGCTGAGATAGTAGGAACTGCCGATGCTGGAGAATCTGAGATAACAAGGTGTAGAGCTGGATGAACACAGCAGGCCAAGCAGCATCAGAGGAGCAGGAAGGCTGACGTTTCGGGCCTGC
>NC_063354.1:2655145-2659225 GCF_021869965.1 Rhincodon typus | reverse complement strand
GGCCTGCTGTGTTCATCCAGCTCTACACCTTGTTAGTCTAGAGTTGCTGTTTTCTTCAAGTTTCCAGGAAGTGAAAACTCTAAGTGCTGAGTTTCTACAGAGCCTCAGTACAAGTCATAGTTCAGGGAATGATCTTGTGAACATTTAATTGCAGATTACACTCCATATGTGCAGATAGATCACACAAATAATGTGTTCTGAAGTTGGAAAGAGCATTTGAGTTTGTTTCCACTTCAATATCTTAATATGATTCATTCCTTGCTTTAAGTTTAACATGTGGGAGCAAGTTTTGTCCAATTTATTGTCTCTAAATGAGTTATAATTGTGTTGGCTATGGAGGTATGCAACACCTACGTAAATCAATTAATATTGTAGCTCAGATTTGCCATGCACGCATACTCCAATGAATACAGCATTGTTGCCTCAGCAGGACATTAGAGTTATATGCTGATACAATGAAAATTACAACTTCCTTCCTGTCTTTCCCATCTACTTGTGGAACTACACTCAAATGGTGCTTCTGAGGGACTTTACTAAGAACAATTTCCAAAAACCAGTTAATTAAATTAGATAATATGCTTGTAAAATGCCACTCTTCCTATCTATTAATAACTATCAGTTATTGCAGATGGAGACATGTTCTTGCTGGTGATCGGGCTAGTTAATTCGTTGGCTGATTTAATTTGTCAGTTTAGCAAACTATTCAACTGGGAATAGACAAACAGTATTTTGGAAGGTTAAAAGCATCGAGATATGATTTTGTGCTTCACATTGCATTCAACATGGATCATTCGTGCACCCTGTGATATCTCCTGTGTTATGAGGAAGAACCTTTTTTATTTCCCTGATTGCCTATGTTATTAACTTGTTTGTCAAGGGATCAAACCCATATGTTACTACTACACTGCAAATAGGATAAAACAATGCTCTCATTTGAATAAATCGCTGTAAATATTTGAGAGCTGTGTATTTTGCTTTTTTTATGCAATCGTGGGATGGTGCGTTGCTGGCCAGCATTTATTGCCCATCTGAGTTGTCCTTGAGAAGGTGATGGTGAGCTGCCTTCTTGAACCACGTTAGTCCACCTGCTATAGGTTGACCCACAATGCCTTTAGGAAGGGAATTCCAGGATTTTGACCCAGCTACAGTAAAATAACGGTGATATATTTCCAAGTCAGGATAGTGGGTGGCTTGGAGGGGAACTTGAAGGAGGTGGTGTTCCCATGTATTGGCTGCCCATGTCCTTCTAGTTGGAAGTGGTTGTGAGTTTAGAAGGTGCTGTCTGAGGATCTTTGGAGAATTTCTGTGGTGAGTCGTGCAGATAGTGCATTCTGCATTGTGGTGGAGGGAGTGGATGCTTGAGGATGTGGTGCCAATCAAGAGGGCTGCTTTGCCCTGGATAGTGGTAGGCATCTTGAATGTTGTCGAAGCATCCAGGCAAGTGGGGAGTATTCGATCATACTCCTGATTTAAGTCTTGTAGATGGTGAACAGGCTTCAGGGAGTCAGGAGATGAGTCATTCCCTGCAGTATTCCGAGCCTCTGACCTGTTCTTGTAGCCACTGTGTGGTGTTTCCAGTTTAGTTTCTGGTCAATGGTAACCCTAAGGATGTTGATAGTGGAGGATTCAGTGATGGTAACACATTTGAATGTCAAGGGGTGGTGATGGGATTATTTCTTATTGGAAATGGCCATTGTCTGGCATTTGTGTGGCATGAATGTTACTTGCTACTTGTCAGCCCAATCGTGGATATTGCATTTGTACATGCATTGCTTCAGCATCGAAGGAGTTGCAAATGGTACAATCATCAGCAAACATCCCCACTTCTGACCTTATGAAGGAAGGGCATTGATGAAGCAGCGGAGGACACTACCCTGAGGAACTCCTGCAGAAGTGTACTGGAGCTGGGATGATTGACCTCTAACAGCCTCAACCATTTTTCTATGTGCCTGATATCACAGACCAGTAGCGAGTTTGTCCCCTGCTTGGGATGTCATTAGCTGCTTTACAGGACATTGGTGAGACCACTTTTAGAATGCTAAGTTGATTTCTGGTCTTCTTGCTATAGAAAAGATGTTAAATTTGCAAGGGCTCAGAAAAGATTCATGAGGATGTTGTTGAGATGGGAGAGTTTAAGCTATAGAGAGAGGCTGAATAGGCTGGGACTCTTTTTTTTTTTCCCCTGGAGCATTGGAGGCTGAGGGGTGACCTTACAGAAGTTATAATATCATGAGGGGTATGAATAGGATGAATAACCAAGGTGTTTTTCCCAGGGTAGGGGAGTCCAAAGCTAGAGGGCATAGGTTTAAGGTGAGAGGGGAAAGATTTTAAAAGGGACCGGAGGAGCAACTATGTAGAGGGTGGTGCGTGTATGGAATGAGCTGCCAGAGGAAGTGGTGGAGGCTGATACAATTACAACATCTAAAAGAAATCTGGATGGGTATATGAATAGGAAGGGTTTAGAGGGGTATGGGCTAACTGCTAGTAAATGGGGTGAGATCAGTTTTGGACATTGGTTGGCATGGACAATTTGGACCAATGGGCCTGTTTCTGTCCTGTATAACTCTGAGTCTATGACCCGTTGAATCCAATTTTGCTAGGGCTCCTTGATGTCGTACTCTGTCAAATACAGCTTTGATGTCAAGGGCTGTCACTCTCACCTCCACTGTGGAATTCAATATTTTGTCCATGATTGCACCCAGGTTGTAATGAGGTCAGGAGCTAAGTGGCCCTGGCAGAACCCAAACTGGGTGTCCATGAGCAGGTTATAGCTGAGCAAATGCTGCTTGATAGCACTGTTGATGACACATTCCATCAATTTACTGATGATTGAGAATAGACTGGGGTGGTAATTGGTCGGATTGGATTTGTCCTACTTTTTGTCGGGGAGATGCCAGTGTTACAACTGTACTGGAATAGCTTGGCTAGGGAGCAGCAAGTTCTCAAGCACAAGTCTTTGAGTACTATTGCTGCAATGTTGTCAGGGTTTTGCAGTATCCAGTGCCTCCAACTGTTTTGAGATATCACATGGAGTGAATTAAACAGGCTAAAGACTGATATCTGAAATGTTGGAGAGCACTGGAGGAAGCTGAAATGGATCATCGACTTGGCACTTCTGGCTGACGATTGCTGTGGATGTTTCAGCCTTAACTTTTGCACTGATATGTCGGGCTCTTCCATCATTGAGGATGGGGTTATTTGTGGAGCCTCGTCCTCAACTCACAATGGGATTTGGCAGGACTGCAGAGCTTAGACCAGATCCGTTAGTTTTGGAATCACTTGGCTCTGTCTATCACTTGCTGCTTGGTGAGCAAGTAGTCCTGTTTGGTTGACACTTCATTTTTTTGGTATGCCTGGTGCTGTTCCTGGTATGCCCTCCTCCACTCTCGACTGATCTCCCAGCTTAATGATACTGGTTGAGTGGGGGATATGCCAGGCCATGAGGTTGAAAATTGTGCTGGAGTACAATTCTGCTACTGTGAATGGCCCACAGCACGTTATGAACGCCCAGGCTTGAGTTGCTAGTTCGAAGTCTGTCCCATTTTGCACGGTGATAACTTCCGTCGTATTGTGTGGTATTATTCTCAATGTGAAGGTGGAACTTTGTATCCACAAAGGCTGTATGGTGGTCAGTTTTACCCATGGACAGATGCATCTGCAGCCGACAGATTGGTAAAGAACAAAGAAAAATACAGCACAGGAACAGGCCCTTCGGCTCTCTAAACCTGTGCCGATCCAGGTCCTCTATCTAAACCTGTCGCCTATTTTCCAAGGATCTGGTATCCCTCTGCTCCCTGCCCATTCATGTATCTGTCTAGATACATCTTAAATGATGCTATCGTGCCCGCCTCTACCACCTCCGCTGGCAACGCGTTCCAGGCACCCACCACCCTCTGCGTAAAGAACTTTCCACGCATATCTCCCTTAAACTTTTCCCCTCTCACCTTGAAATCGTGACCCCTAGTAATTGAGTCCCCCACTCTGGGGGAGAAAGCTTCTTGCTATCCACCCTGTCTATACCTCTCATGATTTTGTAGACCTCAATCAGGTCCCCCCTCAATCTCCGTCTTTCTAATGTGA
>NC_063354.1:2643214-2654645 GCF_021869965.1 Rhincodon typus | reverse complement strand
GACCCTTCTTCAGAGAAGGGTCCTGACCCGAAACGTCAGCTTTCCTGCTCCTCTGATGCTGCCTGGCCCTGTGTTCCTCCAGCTCCATGCTGTGTTATCACTGGAATCAGCACGTTGTCTTATCAGGAAAGGTTGGACAGGCTAAGCTTTCATCCATTGGAGTTTAGAAGAGACAAGTTGTTTGAAATATACAAGACCCTGCGAGGGGTCCTGACAGAATGGATGTGGCAAGTTTATTTCCTCTTGTACGAGAGCTTCGAACTAGGGGTTACTGTTTAAAAATAAGCAGTAAACGATTGAGCAAAGGGATGAAAAGAAAGAGAGGTTGGGGAGTTTTTGGAACTCTTTTCCTCAAAAGGTGGCAATAAAAAGTCTTTGAATACCTTTAAGGCAGATGTCAATAGATTATTGCCAAGCATGAGGCTGAAAAGTCATCCTACAGTATGACGGAACGTGGAGTCATCAGATCAGCCAAGATCTTCATCAATGGCTGAAAATGCTCAAGGGACTGAGTAGGCTATTCCTACTTCAAATTTATATGATCATATTTATGCAAGGCAGAACATAGAACAATACCCAAAGGCAGTTCAAAAACTGAACAAAGGCAAAATATTAAGAATAGTAACCAAAAGCTAGTGTGAAAAGCGCCAGATTTGAAGATGGGCAGATAGCATAGTGATGGATGATTTGGGGAGGGAATTCCAGAACGTGTTGCACATTCAACTGAAAGTATAGATAACACAGTGTGGAGCTGGAGGAAAACAGCAAGCCAGGCAGCAGAGGGGCAGGGAAGTTGACGTTTCGGGTCAGGACCCTTTTTCTGTTATCCCTGATTCCAGCATCTGCAGTTCTTACTATCTCCAACTGAAAGCACAGCCAAGATACCTGAACAACCTAGACTAGTTGTTGAAACAAGGAAGACCCGGGAAAAAGGGAAGACACTACTTGGTATGCTAATTATTTCCAGTATTTTCTGTTTTCATGTCTGAAAGAAATTGTGTTGTTAAGGCCATGGGTCAGTTCACTGATAGCCTCTGGCTTATATAATTCAAAATCTCCAGACTCCTCAATTACGGAGCCTCCTAACAGCTACCCAGTCTTCTTCTTAGACAAACCCCTAGAATTAAGAATTAAGCATAAAGCATAAATTCAAGAAAATTATATGACTCAACAGGATCACCTCTCATTCTTCTTAACTATGGTGAGCACAGGTCCCATTCTACTCCATTTCTCCACATCACATCCGAGGGTGCAATCGAGCAAACATTTGTGCAGCCTTCTACAGCAAGTAATTCAAAATTCAATACATCTGTGCATCAGAATTACAGTTTGAGATGATATGTTGGAAGTACTGTATATGTTCAGTAACTGTAAATTTGGTCACTGCTGTAGTGCAAATATTATTTTCGGACTTATAAAAAACTCATTTGCAGGACATGCTGGATAAGCCAAGATTTATTACCCACGCCTAACTGCCCTCAAGAAAGTGGTAGTGAGCTGCCTTTGTGAAATACTTATTTGGAACACCCACTGTGTTGTTACAGGGTGAGTTCCTAGATTTTAACCCTGTTACAGTGAAGAAACAGCAACGTATTTTCAAGTCAGGATGGTGTGGGGCATGGAGGGGATCTTGCAAATGATGGTGCTCCCACATACCTGCTGCCATTGTCATTCTGGTTTGGAGGTTGGAAGGTGTTATCCAAGGAGCCTTGGCAAGTTACTGCAGTGCATCTTGAAGATGGTACACACTGCTGCAGCTTCTCTGCAGTGGTGAATAGAGTGAATGTTGAAGGTGAGAATTGGCATGCCAATCAAAAAACTGCTTTGTCCTGGATGGTGTTAAGCTTCCTGAGTGTTTTTGGGAGTTTCACCCATCCTAGCAAGTGGGCAGTATTCCATCACACTCCTGACTTGATAGCACTATCAATAACACCTTCCATTACTCTGTTGATGCAAAATAAACTGATGGACTGATAAATGGCCTGGTTGATTTGTGATATAACAAGGTGTAGAGCTGGATGAACACAGCAGTCCAAGCAGCATCAGAGGAGCAGGAAGGCTGACGTTTCGGGCCTTCTTCAGAAATGGTTGATTTGTCTTGCTTTTTGTGGACACGATATGGTTGTGCAATTTTCCATATTGACATGTATTTGTCAGTGTTCTAAATGTGCTAAACCAGCTTGGCTAGTGGCGTGGTTAGTTCTGGAGCGCATCTTCAGTACTTTTTTCTAGAATGTTAACACAGTCCACAGCCTTTCCAGAATCCAGCATCATCAGCTATTTCTTGATATCGTAAGGTCTATCAAATTGGTTGAAGACCAGCATCAGCAATGTTGGGGTCATCAGGAGAAGGTAGAGGTGGATCATCACCTTGGCACTTCTGGCTGAGCAGGGTGCAAATGCTTCAGTCTTGTCATTTGTACTGATGTGCTGGACTCCTCCATTATTAAGGATGAAGTTATTCATAGAGTCTCCTTTTTTTTGGTATTCATTGACGGGAAGAGGGCATTGCTGGCTAGGCCAGCATTTAGTGCACATCCCTAATTGAGGTTGAGAGTCAACCACGTTGCCGTAGAGCTGGAGTCGCAAGCAGGGAGTTTCCTTCCCTAAAGTACATTGGTAAATCAAAAGGGGTTTTCCCGATAATTCACAATGATTTCATGGTTATTACCACGCCCTTCATTCCAATTTTTTTAATTGAATTCAAATTCCACAATCTGCCATGGCAGGATTTGAACCTAAGTCCCCAGAACGTTAGCTGGGTCTCTGGATTTTAAGTTCAGCAATAATACTATTAGGCCATCGCCTCACCTTGTAGTGAGTTGTTTTGTTGTTCACCATTGGATGTGGTAAGACTGCAGAGCTTAGATCTGATTTGTTGATTGTGGGATAACTCACTGTTTGGCATGTAAATAATCCTGTGTTTACGTTACTGGGTGAGTGACAGAGAATGGTAACATATGAGAGATGAGGGGGTGGAACTAAAGAAGATGGTCAAAACCAACACAATTGCCAGTTGAGTAGCAAGACAGACCAATATGCAATTTGGTTATAACATTACTCAGAGAATTTAATAAGTGAATATGGTGTCATACTGAAACCCAAGTCTTCATCCACCATACCTGTCTCACTCAGTATGGAAAGCTAACCACACATCACTGGAAGATTTGAATATTATCAATTTGATGTTTTAAACTACAAATATTTTGCAGATACTCCATGAAAATCCATTAAACACAAATGGCTGTGAATCTACACCAATTGTCAACAATGGTTTAATTACATAATTTTATTCACAGAGGAAAATGCTACACTCCCAAACTCTGCGAAGTTTTCTCAATGGCAACTCCAAGATGATTTATTCCTCACATAATGCAGTACATACAAGAACAATTGCACTTTGCTCGTTTTGTTTCCACTTAGAGACATACAGCACAGAAACAGATCCTTCGCTCCAACCAGTCCATGCCGAACAGAATCCCAAACTAAACTAGGCCCACCTGCGTGGTCCTGGCCCATATCCCTCCAAACCTTTCCCATTCATGTACTTATCCAAATGTCTTTTAAACGTTGTGATTGTACCCACATTCACCACTTCCTCAGGAGGTTCATTCCATACGGGAACCACCGTTTGTGTAAAAACATTTGCCTCATTTTTTTTTAAAATCTCTCTCCTCTCACCTTAAAAATGTGCCCCCAAGTCTTGAAATTCCACATCCTAGGGAAAAAAACAACTACCATTAACTCTATCTACAACTCTATCTATACCTCTCATTACTTCGGTCAGATTGCCACTCAACTTTCTACATTCCAGTGAAAAGTGTCCCAGCCTATCCTGCCTTTCTTTATAACTCATACCTTCCATACTCGGCAACATCCTGGTAAATCTCTTCTGACCCTCTCCACTTGATAATATCCTTCCTATAACTGGGCGACCAGAACTGGACACAGTATTCCAGAAGAGGCCTCACCAATGTCCTGTACGACCTCAAAATGACTTCCCAACTCCTGTACTCAAAGAAGTGAGCAATGAATTTTTCAGAAAACATATCCCTTTTAGCAAGAAGTCCCAAACTCATTTTTCTCTGGAACAAAACAACATATAGGCCATTAGGTTCTTAACATCTTAACTCAGATTTTTACAAAAAGCAGAGTTCGCATGTTAAGTTCTTAACTGGTTTCTGGTAAACGGTGTTATAAAGGTTACTTTAAATTTTCTTGGTTATTCTGGTCCATTAAGGAAGAATTCACTAAGATTTTTGTTTTTAACCCACATCAATGTTGCGCTTATTCATGCAGATGACGTACAGGGAAACACTGTGCCAACACACGCCAGAAGATACTGCAAGGGAAATATATTACCGAAGCAAATCGGCGTCGACACAACCTTCATCAATAAGTACCAACACTTTATTTAAAAAATATATAACACACACAAGTTGGGCTTGTTTTGAAAACTAGGGCCCGTCAGGTTGTCATCGCAGTGCAATCAAACCTGCTAGCGTGCTGAGTGACAGGATGACCGACCAATCAGGGTTCAGGAGGTAAAGGAGGTGGGCTTTAGTCTGAAGCACTGGTCCAATGAGGAGGAGGGGAAGCGGAGGTTCGGTTGAGAGATCTAAGCGGGAGCCATCCCGATGGAGAGTGAAAAGCGACGGCGCCCTCACCACGGCCCGGGACACTCACTCACCTCCTCGGCGTGCTTCCGCAGGGCTTTCTCCCGCTCATACTGGGTGATGAGCTGCTCGTTATCCTCCCGCAATAGCTCCAGCTCCACCTCGTGTTCCTGGTTCTCGGCGAACATCGCGTCCAGGTTCTCCAGCACACCGACCACCAGCGGCATCAGGTCCTTCACCACATCTTCGTCGTACTTGCGGATCATCCGCTCGAACTCCCGGTAAATACTAGCCGCCAGGCCCGACACCCGCTCCGACATAACATTAGTGTTGGAGTCATCCTGGTAAACCACCCCATCATCCATTTCCATTTTCTTTAAATTATCGATATGCAGGGGAAAACATATAGACAAATCACTGATTTACGCCGGAGGAACTTAAGGGGATAACCATCTATATTTCTCCTCAGCTCTAGGTGCTTTCTTCTCTCCGCCGCTCAGCCGTCTCCCGCTCCCTCCCTGTTGACGACGCCGCTCGGCTCGAGGCCACTGGCTCCAACCCCGCCCCCTCAGCGCGCTGCCCAGCCCCCACAGGGCGCGTTCCCGTTCGAGGGGCGCGGTCCCGCCTCTTCCAGACTGCGCGCCCCCGCACCGATCAATCACGGAACGTAGCGACCTTCCATAAGTCATGTGATCCTGTCACATGCTGTTTTCGGGCTAGAGACAGTAGGAACCGCAGATGCTGGAGAATCAGAGATAACAAGGTGTAGAGCTGGATGAACACAGCAGGCCAAGCAGCATCAGAAGGGCAGGAAAGCTGATGTTTTGGGTCGAGATCCTTAGGCCCGAAACGTCAGCCTTCCTGCTCCTCTGATGCTGCTTGGCCTGCTGTGTTCATCCAGCTCTACACCTTGTTATCTCTGTTCTCGGGCTAAACCGGGTAACTCTATCATCCTCCATACAGCGCTTTGTACAATTACAGGGATTCTGTGATGGTAGTTGACATCTATGAATGGTTGAGTCATTTTTATTTTAAAACTTTGGACACGAGGTTTAAGGACCCCAGACAAGATTCCTCCCTGAATAAAATTGTTATGAACATCAGAACTGCTAGTGAAAAACCATGCTTTTGTCAAGTTTACCTTCTACCAATCACATAATACAATACAATGGAACTGTTAACAAATCAAAAAGATTCTTTCATAAATGTGAGCTCCTCCAAAACTATATAAAAACCAAAAGAACTGCGGATGCTGTAAATCAGGAACAAAAACAGAAGTTGCTAGAAGCTCAACAGGTCTGTCTTGAACAAGTGTCACCGGACTGAAATGTTAACTCTGATTTTTTTCTTCACAGGAGCTGCCAGACCTGCTGAGCTTCCAGCAACTTCTGTTTTTGTTCCTCAAAAACTGTGCTGTCCATATTTCTTTTGCCCATGGCTTAGATGGCAGCATTCTTTTCTCTGAGTGACAGTTATGGCTTGAAATCTTTGTCGAGGACTTGAATACAAAAGTCAAAACAGATATTCCAATTTTGCACCATTGGAAGTGCCGTGCTTTGAAGGACTTAATAAAAATGAGGCCTCAGGTTAATGGAAGAGAATGGAACTATTTCAAGTAAAAGCAAGTGTGTTCTTCCGGGCATATTAACATAAAATACTGGAAGTGGTTCTAATGAAAGTTCATCACACATGTGCTGGTAGGCTCACTGAGTATTTCAAATATTTTCTGTTTTTATTTCAGATTTCCTGTGCGTACAGATACGTGGGTTGAACATACGTTTTAATGTTAAATCAATGTAAATTACATTACATAATTCTAAACACTGCAAATGGACATAGAAACTTGGAGATTCATATGTATATATCTTTGACTTGAAAGGACATATTGAGAGAGTAGATATTAAAACATTGTGGCTTCACAGATTGTGACATTGAGTTTAAAATCACAGATGTTGTGGTGAATATTTATTAATGCCTGGTTAGGCAATAAGTTCTGGCCATCATGCTTTAGGAAGGACTTGACAATCCTTGAAAGGGTGCACAGGAGATTTACCAGAATGGTTCCAAAGCAGAGAGAGAGATTAGTTGCAAGGTGAGTTTGGAGAAACAGAACTTGTTTTCCTTGGAGCAAAGCAGATTACGGAGAGATTTGACAGAGGTGCACAAGGTACCTAAAGGAAAGGAAGTTAGGGATTGCATCAAATTAAAAGAAAAAAATATATAACATGGCAAAGATTGGTGGTAAACCAGAGGATTGGGAATGTTTTAGAAAATCAACAAAAGTCAACCAAAAATAATAGAGAAAAAACATAAACTTTGAGGGTTAACTTGCAAGTAATATCAAAACAGACAGCAACAGCTTCTTTAAATAAGTAAAAATAAAGAGAGAAGCAGAAGGGAACACAGGCCCATTAAAAACTAAAACTGGTGAAATAACAAAGGGGAACCAGGAAAAGGCAGAGTTGAATAAATACTTTGCATCAGCATTCACAATAGAAGACAATAACAATATTACAAAAGTACAAAATTATCAAATGGCTAAGGAAACTAATGGGGCTAAAGAATAATAAGTTCCCTGGACACGATAGGAGACGTTGTGGAAATTCAAGAATGCAGGTATAGAGATAGTGGATGCACTTGTAGTAATCTTCCAGGAATCCTTAGATTCTGGGAAGGTCCCAGAGAATTAGACAACTTCTAATGTAACACCTTTTATTAAAAATGGGAAGAAGACAAAAAAAGGTAACTGTCTGCCAGTTACCTTAATGTCTGATCTTGAAAAAATGTTAGAATCTGTTATAAAGGATGTAATAGCAAAGCATTTAGAAATATATAATATGATCAAAGCAGGATCAGCATGGCCTCATAAAGGGGAAATCATATGTGACAAATTTACTGGAATTTTTTGAGTAGGTAACAAGCAGGATAGATAAAGGGAAAGTAGTGGATGTGATAAATATTTTGATTTTCAGAATATGTTTGGTAATGTAACGCACATTTAAAAAGCTAAGAGCCCATGTGTTGGAAGAAGCACATTATGGATAGAGGATCAAACTAATAGAAGACAAAAAATTGGGATAAGGAGGCATTACCAAGATGGTAACGTGTTACAAGTGAAGTGCCACAGGCATCAGTGCTGGAGCCACAGTTATTTACAATATATGTTAATGGTATGAGGAAAGTGAATGTACTATAGCCAAGTTTGCAGATGGCATGAAAACAGGTGGGAGGCAAGTGGTGAGGCTGACACAGAGTCTGCAGAGGGATTGAGGTAAGTTAAGCAAGTGGACAAAAAGTTGGCAGAGGGGAATATAATGTGAGAATCCATACAGTGTGGAAACAGGCCATTCAGCCCAACAAGTCTAAACCAGTCCTCCAAAGAGTATCCCACCCAGATCCATCCCTGTAACACTTCATTTCCCATGGCTAACACGCCTAACCTACACATCCCTGAACACTATGGGTAATTTGGCATGGCCAATCCACCTAACTTGCACATCTTTGGACCGTGGGAAGAAACATACACAGGCACAGGGAGAACGTGCAAACTCTACACAGACAGTCACCCGAGGTTGGTTGGAATTAAATCCACGTCCCTCGCACTGTGAGGCAGCAGTGCTAACCACTGAGCCACCTTGCTGTCAGGGTTGTGTATTTTGGCATGAAGAATAGAGGAGTTAAATATTATTTAAATGTAGAAAGTCTGCAGAAAGCTACAGAACACTGGGGTTTCAAAGCTGTAGTCCATGAATCACAAAAGGCTGGGGTCCAAGTTAAGCAGATTGAAGAACAAGAGTAAGCCACCTAACTGTTCAAGCCAGGTCCACCATTCAATAAGGTCATAGCTGATCTGAGTTTAAGCTCAACTCTGCATTCCTGCACATCCCCAATAATCTTTCACCCCTTTAGTGACATTCAAAATGGCGCCAGATTGTGGGGACATTTGAAGCTTTTCAGTGTATTTTACAGTATTATTCACTGTAAAATACAAGTGACAATAAATCATTCAAAGATACCCCTGCCTTCAAAATAGTTAAAGATCTGCATCCACTGCCTTTTGAAGAAGACTCACAACCCTCTGAGAGAACAAAATGTTTCCTCATCTTTGTTTTAAACGGGTGTTTTAAACTACCTCTAGTTCTGGATTCTCCCATAATTGGAAATATCCTTTCAACATCTACCCAGTCAAGTCCCCTCAGGAACTTAAATGTTAGAATTAAGTCACTTCTGACTGTTCTAAACTGTAGAAGATGTAAGCCTAGCCTGTCTAGCCTTTCCTCATAAGGCAATCCACTCATTCCGAATATTAGCCTAGTAAACCTTCTCTGAACTGCTCCCAGTGTACTAACATCTTCTGTCAGTGTGGCGATCAATACTTTACAGTATTGATGTTTGGAAGAATGAAAGGGGATTTTATTGAAACGTACAAGATTTTTAGGGCAGAGCAAAGTTAATCCTTTTTTCAACCAATTTATCTTTCTGGATATGTGCACAGTATCTTCAGGTTCAACTTCTCAGTTGTCACATGGCTGCTTTCTAAAGTTGTTATCAATTCAAGTTGTCACAGATTGTATGAATCATTTTTATCCAGTAGGGCATTATATCAGTATGAGTATTTTTAACTAAAATCACAAGACGAAAGTGTGAGCGGCTCAAAAAAAATGAGAAAACATGCAACATTTAGAGTGCAGGCTAACTGAAGCAAATCCAATTGTCATCCTGTGTGACAAGGGTACAGTTTAATTTTGAAGTTACTGAAGAGGAATCAGGGCCAGAAATACCTGCAGATTTTCCCAACCTTGCCCATCTGACTACATGACTGAAATCAATGAACCGAGAAGGAATTCTGAACAGGACCTTCCTGCTTTGAAGCATAAGCAGTTAATGAATTATGGTATATAAAAAGGGCAATTTGGCTTCACTTCATGTGGAATGCTTCTTTAGAATAGAAGGAGAACAGCCAAAGAACAGACCTGAATTATTCACATTCTCCTTCTGAATAACATGCAGGCGCCCTCAGCAATACAGTAGCAGCTTATTCACAGACTAATTATATATGACATGCAGTATTGTTCCCGCACGAGGCACTGTTGGAGCAAGCTAAGCTCATAGTCAATGTGTACACCAAGATAAATACAAGAAAAAGTGTTGAACAATTTCCAAAGATAAATCAAGTTACAGAAACGGAAACAGTACGTTAAACCATTGCCTCATACATTAGTTTGAGCTGTGCTTTGTTATTTTCTGATCCACTTTCACATTGTCTCAAATAAACTTTCCTTGCAAAGCCACAGAAACCTGTAGAATGTTACTATCAACAGCTACAGAGACACAGCTGGCCTAATCTGTGACTATAGATAATGCATTACATATGAAGTAAAAACAAAATGACCACAGCATTGATAATATTTGAACAGTGTTGTCTAATATGGTAGTCATTAGCCACATATGCAAATGTAGTTGTAAAGTTAGATTTCTGAGTAATAAATGCTAATTCTCAGTTGGAGTATTAGTTCCAATTCTGGACACCATACTTTAGAAAGTATGTCAAGGCCTTAGGGGTGGTGTAGTGGGCACGGATTTAAGATAAAAGCAACATATTGTGGACACTGGAGATCTGAGAAACAGAACATTCTGGGGAAACTCAGCAGCGCTGGCGGCATCTGTGGAGAGACAAATGGAGTCTTCTTTGAAACCCAACAAATTCAATAGGGCATAGATTTAAAACAGTTAGCAAAGAACCATAGGGGTAATGAGAACAACCTTTTTTAGTGTTGTTACGATGACCTGAAATGCATTTTCTGAAAGATTGCAGGAACAGGATTCAATAATAATGTTTTAAAAATTGATAAATATTTGTAAAACAAAATTTGCAAAGGTATGGGCAAAGAGGAGGGAAACAAGGTTAAATTACAGTTCTTTCAAAGAAGTGACACAAGCACAACGGACCAAGTGACAAGACATTACTGACTCGGGTCTGCTGCAGTTCTCCAGCGAGGTACAGTGCAAGCTGGAAGAGCATTACCTCATTTTCTGCTTGGGACCCTGCAGCCTTCAGGACTCAATATTGAATTCAATAATTTTAGAGCCTGAACACCCTCTTCATTGTCCTTTATGCACATTCCATACCCGAGGCCTTGTTATCATGTGGGCTGCTTTCAGCACGTCCAACCCATTTTCACCAACTCATTGTCCCCACTGTCAGCTTTTCTCCTTTCCTAGCTTACCATTATCCATCCCTTTCCTAGCTACTACTCGTTATGATGAAGGATCACCAGACACAAAACATTAACTCTACCTCTCTACAGATGCTGTCAGACCTGCTGAGTTTCTCCAGCAATTTCTGTTTTTGTTTCAGATTTCCAGCATCTGCAGTTCTGTATTTCATTTTAGTACTTGAACTTCAACCTGGTTAATAACACTACGAAAAAGAGCAGACCATTTATATCTTCAAGCCTACCTTCCCATTAATTATCGCCGATCCTCTGTGCTTTATACTTCTATTTTCATGAAATGAGATGAAAGAACAGTATAACACAAAAAAAACTGAAAGAACTGCAGATGTTGGAAATCTGAAACTCCAGTTCTGAAGAAGGGTGGCTGAACCTGAAACTTTAACTCTGGTTTCTCTCCACAGACGCTGCAAGACCTGCTGAGATTTCCCAGCAATATCTGCTTTATTGTGAAAGAATAGTATGAATGTTTTAGAGTGCTATGAGTGCCTTACTTCCTTGGTTACTGAATAGTGGTGGATATTATATTAATTAAGTAGAGATAGTAGAAACTGCTGATGCTGGAGAATCTGAGATAACAAG
>NC_063354.1:2635258-2643114 GCF_021869965.1 Rhincodon typus | reverse complement strand
TTTCCTGCTCCTCTGATGCCGCTTGGCCTGCTGTGTTCATCCAGCTCTACACCTTATTATCTTAATTAAGTAGATGTGTTTTTGTGAAGTAAATTTATCTGTACTGAGTGCTAGACATTTGGTACCAATAAGGTATGTGTTGAAAACTGTTCACTGTCACCACTGCAACGCCTGTATCTGATCAGCTAATTCTATTGGAAAACACCACATCTGTGAAACTCAATGAGAATCAGTTCATTAAAGTTACATATCTGAACCATCTGTTAAAAGTCCAGAATTTCTGTTTTTATGTCATTGAGGTTCTAGTTCAGGTTTTTATCTCCATCTATATTGAGTAGCGGACAGGTTAATACAGTCCACCAAATTGAATTTTGGAGAGGAAAATTAACCCTTATCAACTTCCTGAGGAAGTGGTGAATGTGGGTACAATTACAATGTTTAGAAGGTATTTGGGTAAGTACATGAATAGGAAAGGTTTGCAGGGATATGGGCCAGGTGCAGGCAGGTGGGACTGGTTTGGTTTGGGATTGTGGTCGGCGTGGACTGGTTGGACAGAAGGGTCTGTTTCCGTGCTGTATGACTCTATAACTGTTAGCATACATATTGCAGTACTGTCATGCAAATGTTGGCCTTGTGCAGGGTCAGAGAATGGGCATTGGTGTGATGCACTCCACAGTTGACCTCTGTCTTGCTATAATGTCCTCCTCCAGTCAAATAGCCTAACATAAAGAATAGTTGCTTGTAAGGGTTGTTGCTGCAAACCATCAAAACCAAACCGGGAGAGAAGGGAGAAACATTATTAAAAACAGAATTCCATTGAATTTTATAATACAGGAATGTACCGTTGAACCCAAGTGGTCCATGCCAATGTTCATACTACACAAATATCCTTCCGTCCTTCTTTATCTTACTCTTTCAACATATCCTTTTTCTTCCTCTTTCGTGTTTTCTTAAGCTTCCCTTAGAGGCATTAATAGAGAGATTTATACCCTTATCACTCTCATAGAATGACATCTTTGGTAAATTTGCTATCTGTTTATTTGTGACTATTGTATATCCATTGCCCCCTAACTTTGAACTCTGCTATCAGTGAAAGCATCTTCTCTGTACATATTTAAAAAGTTCGTTCATGCTTGCCTTCTTTGATCAGTGCATTGAGTACAGGAGTTGGGCGTTCTGTTGCAGCTGTACAGGACATTGGTTAGGCCACTTTTAGAATGCTGGCCTCCCTGCTATGGAAAGGATTTTGTTAGACTTGAAAGGGTTCAGAAAAGATTTACAAGGATGTTGCTGAGATTGGAGGGTGTAAGCAATAGGGAGAGGCTGAATAGGCTGGGGCTTTTTCTGTGGAGCGTTGGAGGCTGAGTGGTAAACTTATAGAGCTTTATTCCTAGAAATGTGATGTTTTCCTCTGATACCTGGTGTACAATATTTTCAAGATGATTATTTTTGCATATAACCAGGCCCAAATAACTTAAGTGTATAGAAATGGAGGAGATAGAAACAGTCTCCATTCCCAGTAACTATCGATTAAGATCAACTGTTTATTATGAGCCAATCACAAACAGTTTTTGACCTGTTCAGTAAATATTTCTTAAGCCATATGCATTACCTCATCATTTATTTAAAAAATATAAAATGTATATTTTGCTGCAACTTTTTACTAAGCTGGCACATACTGTCACTCAGTCCTGACCACTCGCTTAATCCCTCCCTTCAATCTCTTCCCAGCCTAAAAATTATTCTGTTCAGCCCAAAACTCACTCCTCAAACTAATTGAGGTGTGCACAACATTACCATGGAAAACATATAGGAGGGATAGATTGGCTTTGGAGGGAGTACAACTTAGGTTTACAAGAATGATACCTGGATTTCAGGGGTTAAATTCTGGGGAGAGATTAGACAAATTGGGCCTGTTTTCTCTAGAATTTAGAAGGATAAGGAGTAATCTGATCAAAGTCTTCAAGATATTAACAGGAAAAGACATTCTGGATAAAGATAAACTATTTCCACTGGTTTGGGGTTCTAGAATTCAGGGACATAGTCTGAGAAATTAGAGCCATACCATTCAGGAGCGATGTTAGGAAATATTTGTACATACAAAGGGTGGAAGATGTTTGGAATTCTCTTGCACAAACAATAATGGATGCTTAGTTGTTCACTAAATTTTACATCTGAGATACATAAATTTTTATTAAGCGATGGTATTAATGGATATGGGCCAAAGGCAAGTGTGTGGAGTTAGGCCACCGATCAGCCATGATCTCATTGAATGGAGGAACAGGCTCGAGGGGCTGAATGGCCTACTCCTGTTCCTGTGTTCATATCTGATCATAAGTGTCTAAGTGATCCTGGTTTTGTGACTAGAACTGTAGAATACAAAAGTCAGGAAGTCATCCACAACCAACATAAAAAAAAAGACCAAAAAGTAAAACTACTGCAGATTCTGGAGATCCAAATAAAAACAAAGATATTAAAACATATTCAATAGGTCTTGCACCATCTGTGGAAATAAAAAAAACAAGGCTGGGTTTCAGGTTGTGTATGAAAAGTCAAGACATAAAACATTAACTATGTTTCTCTCACCACAATGTGACAACCCTTGACTGGGAAACATTACAATAAAGAAAATTGTTGTTTCTTTGAAATGCCTGTGGAATCTGTAATTATGTTTTAAGAGTTATTTTAAAATTTTGCATCAATTGCAAAGGGATAAATTGCACATTTCTTGGTTCATAAAAAATACTGCTCTGTGTGATATGTGAACTCTTGACTGAAAGCAATATCTACAGGTAAGTTAAGAATAGGTCCTACAGCTAGCAGACACAAAGGACATGAGGACAGCTACACAGAGGAGCTGCTAGGTGAAAGTTATTAGCATACAAATGTAGATACAGGTAGTTCTGCTAAAATGCGTGTTTCATTAACGCAAATTGGCTGCAACGTGTTTGATGATTAGTGAACGCTGTTTGAATAACACAAACTTTCTGCTGTACAGATATAACAATTTTCTAAAGCGATTTCCCTATAATGCATTTTTCTAAAGCGTGAAGTCTCACAACTATTCTGTTATAGGAGAACTACCTGTACAAAGAGAAGGCAGACAAAGACACAAAAATAACAAGAAAACTACTGAGAGTAGAAGAAGCAAATCATTCACAGGATGATGTCAGTATTTCTGATATCAGAAAAGAGGCAGGAGCTTTTGGAGGTACTGGCCAAACTGGCTAACAAGGTCTCAATTAGGACAACTGTATGAATAACTTGGATGCTAAAGAGCTGGGTGTTTTGCCCAGGAATGACCAAGTCCTGAACTGTTGTGTTACTGGTGATTTGGTTGAAAAGAAACTCTGGAAAGCTGCACCATCAGGACTGTCCAGACCCAGGGATGAATGGATTTGTAGAAGTGTGCCCCATTCAGTCATATCGGTGAAACTGAAAGATGAAAGCTGTATCAGAGATAGCAGGAACTGCAGATGCTGGAGAATCTGAGATAACAAGGTGTAGAGCTGGATGAACACAGCAGGCCAAGCAGCATCAGAGGAGCAGGACATTTGACGTTTCGGGCCTAGACCCTTCTTCAGACCCTTTTTGTGAATAAAAGCAGCATACTGCAGAAATGTTTAGCTGCAAAGTGCTATGTTTGTGTAGAGAATGATGCAAGTGGTGGAATCGGGTCAGATATATCCTAGTCGTACCAATTTATTAAAATGAAATCAACCTTTTTATGTAAAGTATCAATTATTCGTTATCTCATGTAAATTGTGTTGATTCTGAGTCATGTGAAAATAAGAGCTCCAAGAAGGTGAATCCTGGCAATCTCTTAATACAACGTTCTTTCATTACAATTGGTTATTTTTAATTTATTATTTCCCCACAGAAATAATTTCAATGGATCCTACCATACCTGAATATTTCCAATTTTTTTCCTGTTTTTCTTCAATAGTATGTAATCACATAAAACACTAATTTGCCCTCACTGAAAGACTATGTGTAGTTCCAGGCATGGCATTTTAAGAATGACATAAAGGTTTTAAAGAGGTAACCAAAACAGATTTACTTGAATAGCTCTGGATTTGAGAAAACTGAATGAATGAGAAACTGAAGTTGTTTTACTTAGAGTAGAGGAGGTTAAAACAAGTTTGATAGAGGTATTTAAAATTGTTTCCAGTGACTGAACAGTTCCTACCAGAAGGTAGAGATTTAACGCATCTAGCAAAAGAATGGGAGGTGATATAGGGAAAAACCTTTTTACACAATGATAATTTGGAATCTGATATCTGATCAATAAAAACCTTGAAAAGCGAATTGAACGAATACTTGAATGATAATAAGTTGCAGAGTTATTGGGTAAAAGTAGGTAAGTACAACTAATTTGACAGCTCTTTCAAAGACCCTGTTCCATCATCAGGTAGAGAACAGAGGGATCTGGGGATACAGATCTACAACTCAGTCGAAGTGGGAACATATGTTAATTTAGATTTAGATTTGCTTTATTGTTGTCACAAGTACCTGAGTACAGTGAAAAGTTTTGTTTTGCGAGCAATATGAGCAGGTCATAGCAAACAAGGACATATAGATCGTACGGCACTTAGACAAAGCGAGGCATACAGCAGTCGAATAACAGCAGGGAAGAAGCTGTTCTTGAACCTGTTGGTGTGTGTATTCAAGCAATAGAAAAGCAAAAAAAGCACTAGGATTCATTTCTCAACAGATAGAATTGAAAAGCAGAGAGATTAACTTAAACTTGCATAGAAAAATGGTTAGACCTCATTTCAAATTCTGTGAATTTTTTCTTCTGGTGTCCTTGTGATGAGAAAAAAGACAAGGCATTGAAGGAGGTGCAGCAATGGTTAAGTAGAATGGTACAAGTACTGAGAACTTATACCTACCACAAAAGATTGAACAGGCTGGGGCTCTTTTCTCTGGAAGACCGAAGACTGAGAAGTGACCTGATGGAATTCTTTAAAATTCTGAAAGGTTTTGACGGAATAGGAATAAGTAAGATGCTTCCCAGGGTTGACTAGATCGAGGGATCAAAAATTACATAGTCACTAGGAAGTCAAATAGACAGTACAGGAGAAATATTTTTAATTAAAGTGGTTAGAATGTGGAACTCAGTACTGCAAGAGGTGGTTGAGGCAAATAGTATGGATGAGTTTAAATAGGGGAAATTAGAAGAAGAAGGTGATAAGGGGGAGTGGAGTAGAAGGATATCAAAGAAAGTCTTCCATTTCTGTTGCATCTTTCACAACCTCACAACAACACAAAACAGCCAAGTAATTGTGCTTTGTACTTTTAAAGCCATTGTTTTGAGATCAGATATTAATTGTTGTCACCAAATAAAGTTTCTGAAAGTCCGTTAGAGTTGAGCAGTGTCACTAAAGAAAGTTTTCTCAGGTCATTCAGAGGCTCGCTGTTGTCACTAAGCAATGTTCCTTCAGGTCAGTTCGAGGCTAAATGCACTCACTAAGGGACGTTTTCAATTTACCAAGTGCTGGGAAATTTCCAGGTCCAAACCTGAAAAAGGCAACATGAATTCACTCTTTATCTTTGCTCATGCTTTTCATACCGAAATATGATGGATTTGTACAAGAGTTCATACCTTTCCAACGTGTAGTAGAGTCTCTTATATTGTTTATTGTGAGAGAATGCAAGAGCACAGGGAGAGGGAGATTTGGGGTTTGAAAACAATGAGGCAGGAGAAAATAATCAGGTTTGAGGGTCTTATGCTTAGGGTAGTTGTGGTTTGTTAGCTGTAGAAAAAGGAGGAGTATGGGGTTTGCATGGTTTGGAAATGAGACAGATAATTACATTAAAACTAATTTTAGAAGATTCTTATGAACAGAAGAGAGTGTTTGGTGTAATTGTATACCTTTCTGCCCCTGACCTCTGCATAGGTTGCCTTCTTAATGAAATATCCATACATGGGTTAAGCACAACCAACATATTTGCATATTATTTAATTAACAATAAGAAGATTAGTTAAATGAAAGTAGTAACGAAATGTGAGAGGGAATTGTGACAAAATTGTACATGGTTGTTTTATTGTTCTATCGTATGAATTTGTTTCCCATGGTAACCTCGGATACAGATAGGTTACCAACAAGGTCTTATTTGAGAAAGAATAATATGAAAGACTAAAGTTAGAGGTAAATGTTATGAAAGGACAAATCTCTTTATTTCCTTGAAATAGTTAAGTAAATAATATTTACTTGTTTTCCAGGAATGCATGAAAAAAAGCCTTATTGTTTCTGAGCCTATATTTCACAAAGCTGTATCTGTAACCTCTTGTATAGCCATTTTCCATTTCTTTGCCCTGCAGTAAGCTGTGATGCATTTTTGCTGCTGAGGTCCTACCCTTTAGAATTCTCTCCCTTAACCCTTTCTCCTCTCCTCTTTTAAAACCCACTTGAGCGCGTGAAATTCTTTTAATCAATTTTTCTTTGAATTAGGAATTTGGCTGTTATCCTTACAGTCCTAATAAATGGATCTGCTATGGTATTGAATAAAAACAGAAAGTACTGGAGAAACTTTGGCTCTGGCAGCACCTCTGAAGAGAGAAACAGAATTAACGCTCAAGTTCAGTATGACTTCTTCACCCGTGCTGAAGAAGAGACATATCGGATTCAAAATTTTAACCATTTTTCTCTCCGCAGATGCTGCCACTCCTGCTGGAGTTCTCCAGCACTCCCTGTTTTTGTTTCAAATTTCGAACATGCACAGCATTTTGCTTTTATTTGAATGGTATGATAATAATCTTGGTCAGTTGCTTTTGGAAGACAGTCTGCTGAATGTATGAGCTGAGGAGAGGGCTCAATCATCACTGGAAAGAAGGGCATTAAAAGGCAAGTTCAGATACGATGAAAGAAGTGCTTTACATTCCTGCAAAATTGTGTTTCCCTGCCCACTTTAAATAATGCAGTTTGTATTCTCCTATCACAAAAGTAAATAAATTGACCAGAAATTGAACAAGACCAGCTACATAAATGCTGTGGCCACAAGAATAAATTAAAGGCTGAAAATTCTGTGATGAGTAACTCACCACCTGAATTCCCAAACCTTGGAATTCCCAAACCTTGTCCACCATTTACAAGGCAGTAAGTCATGACTACGACTGAATACAAACTACTTTCCCAGATGAGGGCAGCCCCAAAAGCAAGAACATCCAGAACAAACCTTCATCAACTTAAACATTTACTTCCTGTCTGTACAGTGGCAGTGTTGTGCAACATCAACAAAATGTACTTCAGCAACTCACCAAGGTTCTTCAGACAGCATCTTCCAAACCCACAATGTCTACCAGCTAGAAGGATATGTGCTGCAGATTCATGGGATCACTATCACCTTGGAGGAAATTCTCCTCCAAGCCACACACCAGCCTCACTTAGAAATATATCACTGTTCTTTCACTGTTGCTGGGTCAAAACCCTGTAACTCCCTTCCTAAAAACACAGTGGATGCCCCTAAAGCACATTTTGCCTTTGGAAAGGAAGTCTGGAGAAAGATGCTGTGGTTTTTGTAGAGGTTCATCCAGAGCATCTCTGTGATATAGAACTCTGTGCTGTACGGTCTGTTCCCGGGGACGCACACCGAGACAAACATCGATTGCGCCTGGAGTAATCAACTCGGTAAAAGACACTCTTTGGTCTGTCCAAAACTTGTTGGTCTTCCAGAACAAGGAGTTGACCCTGACTGAATGTTTCAAACTGGCACCTTCTAAGGTCTAGAACTATGTGCTGAGGGATGAACTAAAACCTGGGGCATCTGTTGCCAAGGCACATTGATAAAAGACCACTTCTGAGGTCCGAGATAGTAGGAACTGCAGATGCTGGAGAATCCGAGACAACAAGGTG
>NC_063354.1:2631720-2635248 GCF_021869965.1 Rhincodon typus | reverse complement strand
GGAGCAGAGAGGCTGACGTTTCGGGCCTAGACCCTTCATCAGAAAAGGTCCATTCAGTTATCGGACTCTCCCAGTGCCTCAAACCCATGTAAATATTGTCTTGTTCAAATAAGATATGCCTTTGGTTTGTTTGGATGGAATGAAACTCCAATCTTTGTTTGTTTCCTTGATACGCTCCTATACAGAACCAAACTGCGTTGGTGACTATGCATATATATAAAGATAATTTTTATGAATAAAGCATATTTTTGTAATTTAGAAAAAATGGACTGCAATAGTTCAAGAAGGCAGATCACTGCCACCTTCTCAAGGACAATTAGGGATGGACGCCCTACCAATGATACCTAAAACGCTTGAACAAATAATAAAAAAAGTAGTTTTGTGCATTCGTCACAAGAAAGCAACTCTGTCATAGATTCTGAATAGTCACGCTGTCCAATCTCTTGAATGTGGCTGATTTTACAGTGAAATTCAAGGAATGTAAAATTTAAGTAAACATCAAGCTGATTTCCAAGTTTAGTTCAGACCCAAATATTTTACACAGGTAGGAGTAATATATAGTGTAACTGAAATGTTGTTAAATAGCTGTTTTCAATTCAGGGCTTTTATTCAGAAGCAGTCTGCAAACAAACAATGGGACAATTTGTACTAGATTCACAGCATGTATTTGTTCTTTTATTGCTAATTGCTTTGAGTTCAGTCTTAAACTTTCATAAAAGAAAGATTATAACGCCTTGGATCATATTATGGAGTTGGGACACCAGAACAGGAAGACATCATTCAATCCCTTAAGCCTGAATACAAACCGAAATAACTGTGGCCGCTGTAAATCAGGAACAAAAACAGAAGTTGCTGGAAAAGCTCAGCAGGTCTGGCAGTATCTGTGAAGAAAAATCAGAGTTAACGTTTCGGGTCCGGCGACCCCCAGTTCTGAGGAAGGGTCAACAGACTCGAAACGTTAACTCTGATTTTTATTTTCATAGATGCTGCCAGACCTGCTGAGCTTTTCCAGCAACTTCCGTTTTTAATCCCTTGCGCCTGCTCCACTATGCTGTGAGATCATAGTTTTTTTTATATTTTTCTAATCAAGCTTTTCAGGGATGTTATTACACGCCTCTGGAGCAGGTGGGACTTGAGCAGGGTCCAGGATTAGGGATGTTATCACTGTGCTTCAAGATACTTGATCAGTAGGTTAATTCCATGTACCTGCCTTGGCTCCTAATCTTTTTTTTGTCCTCATCAAGCAAAACATCTATGATCTCAGATTTTAAACTATTAACTAAACTGGAATCTACTGCTTTTTGTGAGAGAATGCCACACTCTGTATGAAGCAGTGTTGCTTAACTGCTCTCCTGAATGATATGGCTCTGATTTAAAGGTTCAATCATTTGTTATATCTTCCCAACCAGTGTAAAAGGGCACCTACCCTTTCAAAGTCCCAGGAACCTCAATTAACTCATCCTTTAACCATGTGCGTCATAAACTGTAGCTCATCCTCCTGTCAGAAAATACCATGCATAAAAGTTTTTCTCCATTTAATCTATTATGTACCTGGCATGGGTGTGTTGAAGTTGTTCAAAGTTTATGAAGAAAAGTACTAAATCTTTTTACTGAGTACAAAATCAATCAATAAATAAAAATGCATTCAAATATGTTTTGGTGATTTGCTTGCTATCTCAAACATGGTTCTGTGGATTAGTCAGTCTTTTACATATCAGGGTTTTGATGCTCAGTCAAGATCTGTCAATCATTATGAGCGTAAATTAATTTTGATCAATGATTTTTCTTCTGAATTACCCCCACGGGAGCCATTTATGTTCAACTGTGTGTCTTTCTGTACCAGTATTAGCTGAAACTCAATCGTATATCTGATGGTTTTCCAGTGAAGTATGTTGAAGAACCAACTAGACAACAGGCTATTTTAGATTGTGCACAAAGAAGGGGCTAATTAATAATCTTGTTGTAAAGGAGTCACCAGGGAAGGCTGACCACAGTCTGTTGGAAATTCCTTTTACATTACTTTCAAATTTAATTCAATCTGAAACAGTGTCTCAAACCTAAACAAAATGCACAATGAATGTATGAGGGACAAACCCGATATAGTAGCTTGGGAAACTACATTAGAAGGTGTGATGGTCAACAATCATTTAAATAATGAGTACATAGGTTACAACAATTGTACATTGCACTGAGGCATAAAAATCCAGGAGAAAAGGTGATCCAACATGGTTAACAAAAGAAGTTTAAGATTTATCAAAGGCTTATAAAGTGGCCAAAAAAGTAGTAAGCTGAGGACTGAGAACATTTTAGAATTCCAAAAAGGAGGACCAAGAAACTGATAAATAAAGAGAACATAAAATATGAAAGGAAACTAATGAGAAAGATTTTTTTTTAAATGCACCGTGAAAGCTACTAGAAATGTAAAAAGAAAAATGTTAGGAAAGAAAAATTTGGGCCAACTAAGGCAGAGACAGGATGATGTTTATGGTGAGTCAGGAAACTGCAGAGAAACTACACAACTACTTTGACGCTGTTTTCATACAAAATTCCTCCCAAGAATACTAAAGAACCGAGTGACTAGCGAGAAAGAGGCACTGAAAGAAATTAGCATTAATCGAGAAGTAGTACTGAAGTTAATGGGACTGCAAATTGAACAGTCAGTTGGAACCAATGATCCATATCCTAAAATCACATCGTACATAAGAGGCTTTTCAGTCCATTGCGTCTGTATCACCAAAACTATACTACTACCTTTTCTGAAGAAGGGTCTAGGCCCGAAACATCAGTTTTCCTGCTCCTCTGATGCTGCTTGGCCTGCTGTGTTCATCCAGCTCTACACCTTGTTATCTCAGATTCTCCAGAATCTGCAGTTCCTACGATCTCTCTACTACCTACACTAGTTCCTCTTTCTTGCGCTAGGCCATAGCCTTGAATGTTATGACACTTCATGGGCTCACCCAAGTACTTTTTAATGGTTGTGAGGTTTCCTGCCGCAACCACCCTCCCAGGCAGTGCATTCCAGATTCCTATCTCCCTCTGGGTGAAAAGGTTTTTAATCAAATTCCCACTGAACCTGCAGCCTTTCGCTTTGAAATTATGCCCCCTTGTTACTGGCCCTTCAACTACGCTGCTTTCTATCAATCCTGTACATGGCCCTCATAAGCTCATACATTTCCATTGTGACGCCCCTCAACATTCTCTATTCCTAAGAAAACAATGCAAGCTTATCCAGGCTCTCTTCATAGCTAAATTACTCCATCCCAGGCAACAGCCTGGTAATTCTCCTCTGCATTCCCTCCCAGAGAGCTAAAAGAGGTGGCTGCTGTTATGATCCTAGTTGATTTTACCAGTGAACAAGTCAGATAATGGAATAAATTCTGGCCTGCAGGTTTCTTTTTACTGCTTCTTTTCAGTTCCTATCCTGTGAATTCTAAAGCCTTTATGTTAAATCCTCACACAACTGAGATTTTAGATTCTCTCAGTTTTGAAAAAACAATACAGATTTGTAAACAAACAACCCTGTTCTAG
>NC_063354.1:2616920-2631220 GCF_021869965.1 Rhincodon typus | reverse complement strand
TGAAGTGAGTTTCTAAAGAGATGGATAAAAAGAAAGAAAAAAGTGATGGTCAAAGAACAATTGGTTAACAGAAGAGACATCAGAAGAGAGTTATAGACTGGAAACAAGTAAACAGTTAGGGGAGGCTCTCACGGATGACCAAGTTGTTTAAAAAAAATATTGAAAAGTAAAAACATTACAAGGCGGGAACCGTAATTGAAAGGTTCAGATGACATCACAGTCCGCTTGATTATACTGCAACTTTATCAACAGGATATTTTTAAGATCTTTTAAAATACTCAATCTGGTCTTATTACAAATGAACTCACTACCTCCCACTTATTAAGCCACACCGATTATATCCCTTCAAAATTCCAGTGACTATATTTTACAATTAAAACTCCAAAAGGAAACAATTATATCCAATGGAGTTACAATTGTGTCATGGTGCTAACAACACACCATAATTAAAGTAACTGACAATCCTAAAATCTCAGCACTATTCCCTAGGGAATTACAACATAGTCATCTGTTTTAGATTTTAGCCAAGAATGACTTTTGGAGGAGAGGGAGGCCAGGAAGTGAGGGAAACAGAGGACATCCATGGCTCATGATCTCAATCCCCAATGAAACATCATCAAATAACTGAAACAAGCAGCATTTTTTCTTCCTTCATGGGATGTAGGCATCGGTGCCAAACCCAGCATGCATTACCTATGATTAATGGCTCTGGGGAAGGTGGTCGTGAGCTGCATTCTTAAACCAATGGAGCATCTGCAGTGGAAATATACACAGTGCTTGTACAAAGGGGGCGCCAGGATTTTGACCCAGCAGCACCGGAAAGAATAGCAATATATTTCCAAGTCAGGATGTGTGAGTGACTTGGAGAGGAATTTGGTGTTCCCATATATCTGTGGTTTTTGTCAATCAAAGCAAAGTTTGTGCTTAGGTGTTTGACCAAGAAAAAAGGACATGGTGCAGGTGTAACTACTCCAAGCAATACTCCAGTTAAGAACAGCTGGGGTTACATGCAAATCAGAACTTCAGTAATATGTTCAGACCCTCAACCGAATTCTCCCATTCCTTTAGATCACAGCTCATCTGCAGCTGAAATCAATTTATCCATCTGTGGCCCATATCTCTCGCTACAAAACCTGTTGTGTTACTGCTCAGTGGGGCAGTGCTATAAGTTGAGCCCCACTATTCCCAGAACTGCATCAAATGTTAAAAGATTCCTTTGAAAGCAAACACAGTAGCCCAATTTACTTCACTTTCAGATCAAGGGAGATAGAAAGTATGGACAAGATTTCTATGCAAAACAAGATTATTGGAAGCAAATAGACAATAGTTACTGGTAAACAGATTTAAACCATTGGTGTGTAATATTACTAACATTCTAATCTCCTAATAAACTCCATACATACACAATTAAAAAAAACATTGGGAAAGTAGATTTTTGGCAGAGGTTGAAATTCAGCAAAGTCAGTTCAGACATCTTTGCTTCCTGGTTCCGATGTTGAAACGATCCTTCACTAGCCAGACCCCTTGTTGCTCATATCTTTCTCTGGATGTTTCCACTGATTTCTAAGGAAACAGAGTGACTGATTCATTTGAAAACTGTCTCTGATTTATCAACTTAAAAGTCACAGCTCAGGTAACTGCTCCAGTAAAGGGCACTGGCTCTCCTCAGGTTTTAAACTGACTGCAGAGAACAGACAGCTTCTGGGCTGGGTGAAGATGGTCAGCAGTGCTCTCTCTAATTTTAATTGCTACACAGGCTTCAGAAGATTTTCTATGGCAGTGATTTCCAGAATCGAAGTCAAAGCCACAACAAGCACGCTGACCCCATGCATGGAACATCACAGCAGCTGAGAGGGAATATTGATCTTCACAACTCTTTTGCTCCGTGTCTCTGCAACCTGTTTCCAGCTTCATGCTGCTCAGCTACCAGAGACCTAAACACATAGTTGTTGGCAAGAAAGAAGGTCTCCAATCATTGGTCTGTGGACTCGTGACAGTTATCATTCAACCTCTTATCACCAAGAGGAGCTGCATCAGTACATACCCTCAGCTCCAGATCACTGCTTGTTCAAACAGTTCATTACAATGCCCGGTATCAAGTTAGTTGCTCAACACCACAGTCACTTTTTACATCTGTGTTGAAACCCAATGTTCGTTCTTATTTCAGAAAAGAACTTCAATTTATTTTACTCTTGAAAATGTCACACTTTTCAGATGATTCCAGGTTTCAAAGAAACACCCTTTTACAGTTTGAGAAGATTCCAAACCGGGAGAACACTGACAATACAGATACATGAACACCAACTAGCCACCAAGAGACATGACCAATTCTCACTTGTCTCACTACACACGGACAAAGAAGGACACGAATTTGACTGGGATAACACATCCGTAATAGCACAAGCCAAACAGAGACACACCAGGGAATTCCTGGAGGCCTAGTATTCCAACCAGAACTCCATCAACAAACACATTGAACTGGACCTGATATAAAACCACTGAGAAACAGAACCAGAAGTAATGCCAACCATCCCAGCAAAATGAGGCATAAAAATACCAAGTGGGACAGAACGCCAACGCTTCACTGGAGGCGCACGGACAATATTACCTAGCAGGGTGACGGAACAGTTGCATCCAAACCCACCAGTTCGGCGAGCACATCTACAACCTCAAACACCCTTTTACGTGAGTTGTAATGATACTCTTAACCAATCTCAAAGTAACAGTAGGAATTTTTTTGCTCAGTCACAGGATGAGTGTGTCACAGCTCGGTCAGCACTATTTCACACCCACTCTGCGATCCCTGGGATGTCGGTACACCAGTGCTATCAGGGAAGGAATTTGACCCAACAACAGTGAAGAAACAGTGACATGGTTCCAAGTCAGTATGGTGTGGGGCTTGAAAGGCAACCTGTAGGCAGTGGTGCTCCCATGCATCTGCTTCTCTTTTGCTATGTATCAGAGGTTTAGGTTTGGGAAGCCCTATCAAAGAAGCCTGATTAAGCGTCTGTATGCACGTGTAGATAGTGTACACTGTGACACTGTCAGTCAATGGTGAAGGGAATTAATGTGAAGGTGGTAGATGGGATTCAAGCTGGCTGCCTTGTCCTGGATGATGTCAAAGGCACAGTAATGTTGGAGTTGCAGTCATCCAGGACAAGTGGAGTGCATTACATCGTGCTCCAGCCTTGTGCTTTATATTCAGGTGAAATACAACGGGCAGGTAGAAAGTCACTTACCATAGAATTTCTAACTTCTCATGTGCTGTTGTAGCCAAAGCATTTACATGGCTGGTCAAGTTTAGTTCCTGGTCAATGTCAACACCCAGTTTGTCAATGGTGGGGCATTCAGCAAGAGGACATGGTTAGACTCGCTTGTGTTGGTCATGGTCATTGTCTAGTACAAAAAATTTGCCACATCTGCCCAAGGCTGGATATTGTCCAGGTCATGCTGGACACTGACTGCTCCCTTGTCAAAGGAAGAATGAATAGTGCTGAATATTGTGCAATCATCAAACATTCCTGCTTCTGACTTTATGATGGAGCAGCTGAAGATGGTTGGGCCTAGGATACTACCCTGAGGAACTCCAGCAGAGGTGTCCTGGAGCTGAAATGACTGACCTCCAACAGCCACGACCATCTTCCTATGTGCAAGGTACGATTCTAACCATTTGTCCTGTCCACTTTAGCATTCAAGTCTCCAAATAACAACAAATCATTAACTTTCGCAACAGTTCACATTTAAACAATACTGGACTTCTTTAGGAAATTTCTACATTTAGGCAGCAAGTGGCACAATGTTTAAGTCAGTAAAACAGAATTCTACTCACATGTTTGAAGCAGCTGACAGGTGCCCCAGTAAATTTATTGCTCCAAACATACTGACCCCAGTCAAAGCCTTCCACAGTAACTGCTGTAAAATTACATATCAGTGAGAAAAACAGACTGCATCAACATCCTTACAGTTAACAACTGACCAAGATAGCAATGACATATCATAAGCAAGTAATTTCTAGAAGTATAACTGTACATTTTTCCTTCCTCACATATTTACCCTTCTCATACCTCTTTGGTTACATTACATCAGTTACCTAACTGTAACAGTCATTTGTGGCCACAAGCAAGTGCTTGAGCTTGGGTGGGTGAAGCTGAACTAACCCACTCTTCCTCCTTACGTGTGCACTTCCAGCATGAGATTACCATCTGGCTAACAGCAGCAGGGGTACACTGGTTAGATTTTATTCTGCCAACGCAAATATGCCAAGGCCAACTGTGGATCTTCTACTAGCACCTTGCTCCAGACTGGTTTCTCAGCACAGGGGAAGGGACAGACTTAGGGTATTTGGTGGTCTGGTTCAGCCAGCCACTAGATAAGCTGGCTGACACACAGGAAACAACAGAATCTAAAACTGTCCCATGCTTGCACACAGTGGCACAGAATGGACAGTTGGACCCCTCAAAGAGGAGATCTGGGATGACACAGGGATTCTCTTCAATACTGAGGGGAGCTGCAACTGATACAAAATTTTAATAAAAACTTGCAGAAATTGCAATATAATTGGCAAATTAATTTTAACACATAATTGAGGTATTGCATTTTGCAAAGGAAAGTAAGGTGGTCTCATATAACTTAGAAAATAAGAATCTAACTGGGAGACAAGAGCAAAGTGATGCACAAGTACAAACACACAAATCTCAAAGTAGCCACACAAGTTTAGATTAAAAGCAAAACAAGCACTGATGTCACTTTCATAGCAATACAGAACTGAAAAATAAAAAGAGTAACAAAATTCTCTTTCGCACCTTGGTTACTGTACTGCTTGCAGTAGCAGTCATGTTATTGTGAAAAGGATGTATATACACTGAAGACCACACAAGACCCACTTACAAAGATGATATCAGTACTTTGCAGTAATACTATCAGGGGAAAATTAACAACTGGCACTACATTTCCTTGAAAAAAAAACAGAAAGAACTGCAGATGCCATAAACATGGAAGATTTAAAATTATGAATGGTTTGATCAAGTAGATAATGTTTTCACTTGCAGGGAAATACAAAAATAAAGTAAATCCATGCCAGAGAATCATCAAGAAGTCAAATAGGGAATTCAGAAGAAATATCACTACCAAGATGGTAGCAAAGGAAGTAGCAACTCTCCAACAGGAAATAGTTGGAGTGAATGGTATACATTTCAGTGGAAGCTTGCTAAGCATTGGTGGTGGTGGTGGTGGCAGTGGTCAGGATGACTAGGCTACAGTCAGTTAGCTCGGAGCATGGAATGAACTAGTTGGACCAAACAAACAAACAATGTTTCTGTGCTGCATATTCTATGTAACTCCACACGAAGAGATGCTGCCGTTCAAAAAAGGGCACATAATTAAAAAAAAACTCAATTTTCAAAATCTTCAATGAAGGACATGGTATATCTCATCAGCTTCCTGACAGCCTTGGTAACAGTACAGCAAAGTGCTGCAAGTTTTGAGAGCTGGTCATACATTAGAGCAAAGCCAAATAGGATTTCTTCTCAAATAAATGATATCACACCCCCAAAATCTCAATGTTTTAGCTAAACTGTTAAAACTTAAAATATATAAACAATAAAAGGAGAAATGTCCAGAACTTCAGACAAGTTTTCCAAGTGTTCAATTTTTTCTTTGCTGACCAGCATTTTTCAGTGTTCTACAACAGAACAGAAATGATCCATTACCTGCTTTACTCTTGGTTTGGCTCTGTTGCAGGCTTGCCTGGTACTGTGCGTAGGCTGCCAATTTAGCCACTAAAGGCTGTTTCTGTAGAACTTTTGCTTTCTTTGTTGGAGGTTTTCCCTGTTGAAAGTAGAATTAGGCGTAAGTGTCAAATGTATTGTCTTTTCCATCATAGATCAAATTAAACGTACTTGATGGAAACTACTTACTGTTAGATTTTGTCACGGACATTTTTAAAGTTATTCACGGGATGTGGATGCCTTTGGCTAGGCCAACATTTGTTACCCATCAATCAACTGGTCGATAGAGTGGTCAAGGCGGCACGCGGCATACGGCATGCTTTCATTCATCAGACGGGGTATTGAGTACAAGAGTTAGCAGGTCATGTTACAGTTGTATAGGACTTTGGTTCGACCACATTTGGAATACTGCATACAGTTCTGGTCACCACGTTACCAAAAGGATGTGGATGCTTTGCAGAGGAGGTTCACCAGGATGTTGCCTGGTATGGAGGGCACTAGCTATGAAGAAAGGTTGAGTAGATTAGGATTATTTACATTAGAAAGACGGAGGTTGAGGGGGGACCTGATTGAGGTCTACAAAATCATGAGAGGTATAGACAGGGTGGATAGCAAGAAGCTTTTTCCCCAGAGTGGGGGACTCAATTACTAGGGGTCACAATTTCAAGGTGAGAGGGGAAGAGTTTAAGGGAGATATGCGTGGAAAGTTCTTTACGCAGAGGGTGGTGGGTGCCTGGAACTCGTTGCCAGCGGAGGTGGTAGAGGCGAGCACGATAGCGTCATTTAAGATGTATCTAGACAGATACGTGAATGGGCAGGGAGCAGAGGGATACAGATCCTTGGAAAATAGGCGACAGGTTTAGATAGAGGACCTGGATCGGCGCAGGCTTGGAGGGCTGAAGGGCCTATTCCTGTGCTGTAATTTTCTTTGTTCTAACAAAGGGGATTGTGAATTGCCTTCTTGAACTGCTGCAGTTGATGCAGTGTGGAGACACCAACAAAGCTGTTAGGCAGGGAGTTCCCAGATTTTGATCCAGTGCCACTGAAGGAATAGCAATATATTTCCAACTCAACATGGTCTGTGGCTTGGGGAAGAAATGCAGGTTGTGGCAGTCCCAAGTATCTGCTGCCCTCGTCCTTCTAAATTTTAAAGGCTGCAGATGTAGAAGATGCTATCCTTTCTAAGCGTATTAAGAACAACAAGATTACCAGGGAAAGAGCGGGACCTATTAGAGACTAAAGGGCAATCTGTGTGTGGAGCCAGTGGAAACAAGTGAGGTCTTAAATGAATATTTCTTATCTGTGATCAGAGAGGAGAAAGACATGGTAGCCAGGAATTTCAGTTGGGACAGCAAGGTTCTAGAACATGTTAAGATTAATAAGGGGGTATTAGATGTTATAGTGAGCATACAGCTGCATAAATCCCCAGGCCCTGATGTGACGTACCCCAAAGGAGGAGATTCTCAATACTTCGTTGACCACAGGTGAAGTGCCAGATGACAGAGGATGGGTAATGTGGTTGCTTTCTTCAAGAAGGGCAGCAGGAATAGACCAGGTAATTACAACCTGTTAGTCTGATGTCAGCTGGAGGGAAATTATTGGAAAAATTCTAAAGGACAGGACCAATCAATACTTGGAAAGGCAGGGATTGATCAGGGATAGTCAGTATGGATTTGTCAGGAGATTCTGTCTGACTAGTTAGTTGAGTTTTTTGAAAAAGATGACTGAACATATTGATAAGGGTAGTGCACTCGCTGTGGCTAAGATGGACTTCACGAAGGCGTTTTGACAAGGTCCCACATGAAAGGCTGGTCTAGAAGACAAGAGCCCATGAGATTGAAGGCAAACTAGCAAACTGGATCCAAAATTGGCTTACAAAAAGGAGGCAGATTGATGGTGAAGGGTTATTTTTGTGACTGGAAGACGGTGACCAGCGGTGTACCACAGGAATTGGTGCTTGGACCTTTCCTGTTTGTCAGTTACATTAACAATGTGATGTGAATGTAGAAGGTATAATTAGTAAACTTGCAGATGACAATACTTGGGAAGATGATGTCAGGCTACAACCAGATATTTATCAGCTGGTAAATTAGGCAAAGCAATGGCAGATGGAATTTAATCCCAATAAACGGGAGACAATGCATTTTGGAAGATTTAATAGAAGGACATACACAATGAATGGTGGGTCCCTATGGAGCACCAAGGAACTAAGGGACTTTGGTGTACAAGTCCATTCATCCCTGAAAGTGTCAGCATTGTCAGGGTAGTGAAGGCATGCTTGTCTTCATTAGTCGGAGTATAGGACATGGAAGCAAGGAAGTCTTGTTACATCTCCTAGTCCCTCTTGGACAGAATGCAAAATTCTGTTACAATTGATATCATTTTACCACCTAATAACAAAAATGCCAAAAATGCACTTGAGTCGAGTAGCTGTACCACACGCGAAAGCCATGGTTCTAAACACTACACAGGAGTCAATAAACTAAATCTGCAAAACGCACTAAGTGCAAACTATGACTGTTTGGAAATTCTCACTGTAATTAAAGCACAAACAAAACAGCACTTTTTAAGAAGAGAAGATTGTTAAGTAGCTGCATGCCATTTTAAATTATAATTAGTAGGACATCTTCAGTGACAAGAACTGGAATTCTAGCTACAGTTTATGAATACCATTAGGAGATGAAACCAACTGTTCAATCTTAACACCATCTAAAGGGACAAAGTGAATGTCAGAAAAGTTCAGAGCAGCTTGGGAGTCAACCGAGAGCCAAACTAGAAAAACAGGCTTTGTTGACTCAATATTGCTGCATAGACAAAAATCTGGCTCCCAAAAAAATAGGGAGTTGTTCTCCTACCAGCTTCCATTTAACTGAAATCAAGGGAAAGCTGCAAGGGAAAGAGACTTGAATTTGCAGGTGACATACAAAAAACATCAAGAAAACTTTTGCTGTATTTGATACAGGAGACTTAAACAGTACCTGAAGTCTGGCTAAAATGCTGGCTTTTTTCGAGTTGGATGAGTAGCTTCTGGAGCATGAAACACTGCAGAATCGTTTTGTCTTGGAATAGAAAGCATCTCTCACACCAACCATCCCACACATCTCACAGGTGGCTAATGGAGACAGCACAGAACCAGAGAACGATCAGACTACAGTCAATCTGTCACTGCTTCATCACTTAATCAGGAATACATTACAAATCATGTTTTCATAAACAATTATAAACTGAACGTAGTTTACCTGGACATTTGAACTGAGGAAATTCAAACGCCCCTCAGTTTAAGAGTCTGGCCTTGATAGATTTATGAGTTCTGAACAAAGTAAACAACAATTGTGATGTGGAATTAAATACAAACCCATTTTTTTTCCTCATTGGTAACAGATTCTAATAAAGTCTGTGATTTGAAATTAGCTGCCAACATGCATCTCACAACTCCTTCAAAACCAATCGATGTTCTTGAAACATCAACTCTCTGTTGCAGCAACCTTATAACCCTTCGATGTATCCATGCAGAGAACTACGTGCTTTGAATTTCAGGAAGAGCTCAGAAGGAAGGTCCTCTCCAGGGGCAGGGGTGTGAAAATAAAAAAAGGGAGGATTAGGATCAATTCAGGACCAAAAAAGGTGAATTAACATGGAAGCAGGAGATGGCAGAAGTGTTAAATAAATAAGACTTTAATAAAAGAAAAAGCAATGTGCTGCCCAGGCCATGATGATAGAGGAGGAAACTCAGTCAATTAGAAGAGTTTAAAATTGATGAGGAAGTATTGAATAGATTGCCAATAGTTAGTTGATAGAAGAGATCAGGATTGGATGAGATGCATCCAAGGATACTGAAGAATGAGTGGAAACTACATAGGCACGGTCAATAACCCTTCAAATTTCTGTACACTCTGGTTGTACTGGAGGTCTGGAGAATTACAAATGTGACACCCATGTTAAAAAAAAATTGTTGCAAGGATAAGCCCAGCAATTACAGACCAGACATTTTAAATCCAATTATAGCAAAACATTTTGAAACAAAGTTATTTGGCATAAAATACTTCCATGGAAAAATGTGTGTTAATTTAGAAAAGATTGCACAGGTTGTTTAAAAAAATATAACCCTGAGTTCACTAGCTTGGAGTTTTTGAAGAGGTAACAAAAAAAAAAGGGTATACGGACACCCAATAGGCATTCAATGTTGCAAATTTGTTGTGTAGCACTATAAGATAAAGCTCATGGAATAAACTGGACCGTACAACATAGCTGAAGGACAGAACAGAGAGTAATCGTCAATGGGTGGCTTTTTGGCTGAAACATTTGGAAAGTTCCCATCAGTTGGTTTTCGAAACCTCAAGAGAAGCTAGAGTATGATTTCGGTCTTGGTGTGCAGAGAACAATTTCCAAACTTACAATTACACAAAACTTGGAAACATTGTAAACTGCGAGGATGACAATATAAAACTCCAAAGTGGACGCTGACAAGTTGGTGGAGCAAACAGATGGTTAGCAGATAAAAAGATCAATGGAGAAAAGGGCGAGGTTTGTTTAAAAAAAATAAATTTGCGGGATGTGGGCATTGCTGGCTGGGCCAGCATCTATTGACCATCTCTAGTTGCCCCGAGGAGAAGGTGCTGATGAGCTGCATTACTGTACTGCTGCAGTCCATGTGCTGTAAATAGACCCACAATCCCCTTAGGGAGGGAATTCCAGGCTTTTGACCCAGCTACAGTGAAAGAAAGTGATACATTTCCAAGTCAGGATGGTGAGTGGCTTGGAGAGGAACTTGCAGGCTGTAATGTTCCCATGTATTTATTGTCATTGTCCTTCTAGATGGCAGTGGACGTGGGTCAAAGGCAACAGAGGTGATATACTTTGGTCAATAAAGACCCTGGAGAATCATTTTTACGAAAACAAAAAAGTGCTGAGAGGGTGTGCGATAGCATAGAGTACCTAAATCATTAAAAGGTGGCCAGATAGGTAGAGTGAGTAATTAATAAAACATACAGTATCCTGGGCTCTATTAATAGGGACAGAGAGTACAAGAGCTAGGAGGTTATGCTGAACTTGTTTAAGACACAAGTTCGATCTCAGCCAGTGTACTGTTCTGAGTAACACACTATAGGAACAATGTCAGTGTGCTGGAGAGAGTGCAGAAAACATTTATGGAAGGACAATGAACTTGAAACTCTACTTCCACTTGTCAGATCAAACTGTTCAAGTCTCTTCATTCAAATCCTTGTACTCATGGGATTCTAAGTCGTCCAATGGGGACAGTAATTCCTGCGATGCCTGTCCATCTTTTTCTGAAGCTAGTTTGTGTCAAACTATAATGGCACGCTCAGTGCATCTATGGGCAACTGAGCCGGTTCACGGGCTCTGAGATTTGGAAAAGGGATTATGTTTAATACATTTGACAAATATTTCTTCGTACACTAATTCTGAAAAGATATAGGACACGTATGGCAAATTTTACACAATTGAAATGGAGTGAGATCAACCACGAATTGGGTGGTTTTGGAAAACTCTATCCACCAAGAAGACTGTAGGTAGGATAATAGGAGGAGAATATTGCTGTTCCATGTTGAAATAGTTAATTTTTCAATTAGCCTGTCATGAACAAGAACAAAGCCACCTACTGACCCATTCCAGATTTGCCATCCGGATAAGTGTAGACTTGTCCATTGGTTTTGATAAGTGGGAGACTGGCTGGTATTGAGGTAACTTCTTCTTCGCTCTCATCAGAGCTTGAACTGCTGCTGCTATCCTCACTGCAACTGTCATAGCCGTCAAACATTCCAAACGAGTCCCTCCTCTTCCTTTCTGACCGTGGGGAGTGCTCAGTCTGTAAAGAAATTACAAACATTTTTATACATGTGCCACAGTAGATGGTGTTTTTATTCTTTTGCAATTTCTTGCTTGGGTGTTTATTTATCAAAACTGAAATGACTTGCCCCCAACTTCTCAATGTTACTGACATCAACATCTGGGGGCTGCTGAATGCACATTGAATGTTATAACCTTCCATTTGTCTTCCTATTGTGCATTACAATAGGAAAGTGGCAGCCTTGAACCTCAGCTGGTGTCTGTACATACCTGGACGACTGGTATGAACGAGGGTAGTAGAAGGCAGTTAATTCCTCTGATGTTTGCCCATCGCATTGAAGAGTACCTTATTTGCAGGACACCCTTGTTTATATCACAGTAAAAAAAAAACACCAGCTAGTCACCAAAAAATACCAAAAAGTGCAAACATCTTAAGGCTTCCCAAACTAAAATTAATTTAAAACCCAAGGGAAACTGCTTAACAAAAGCAGAGCTCATGAAACAATGCCCACATACACATCCAGTTCAAAAATGCTTAATCTCATCACTCATCTTTCTTGGTTCATTGAGCTGCATAAACTGACATTACAAACCATAAGCTACCGTGTCCATTTCACGCGCCAATGGCATTCGCTGCTCAGTGCCTGGTCATGCAATTCCAAGCATAAGCAGTCCCCATTTATTCCACAAGCCAGCCAGTGAGACATTGCAATTCCAACAAGAAAACCAGAACTTGTTAAAATATAGAATCTGAGGGGACTTCCTGATAACAGGAGTTCCCCTCCAAGCGGTACATTCCTGGGCAGAAATTACAGTAGAAGCTTGCATTCACAAGTGCTCCAGAAACTGAATGTGTTTTGTATCCTAGTTTTAGGAAAAATCGTAATGTATAATCAGTTTATTGAGCTCAAACTATTATAGAAAACTCCCATCAGCCCATCACAACAAACTATTCCAGAGCAATCATCTTCCCTATCCATCTGATATTATATTATTTATGGTCTGAGTAAGTGCTTGCATTTTACCAATTTGTAAGTGTGCCCTGTCAACCAGTTGAAGTTTAATTTCAAGTAATGCACGTCTACCTTCATCCAATCCCCTTAACACAACATTTTCAACATGGAATATTCCAACTTTTCTATCTAATTTTAAATGTAGTCACCCTTAATACAGAACCTAGGAGTAGTAGGCCATTTGGCCCTTCAAGCCTGTACTGCTTTCAATATGATCATTGCTGATCCTCGCTGATCGTCTATCAACACAGCATTCCCGTTTTCTCTCCAAAACACGGTGTCTTTAAAATTTAAATATGTATCAAGCTCTTCTTGAACACACTCAGCAACCCAGCGTTCACAGTCTTCTGTGGTAAATTTCACAGGTTGATCATCCTCATTACAACAAACAGTCTACCCTGTATCCTGAGACTGTGACCCCTGGTTCTAGAATTGGCAATCAGGGCAAATATCCTCCCTGTATCTGGTCTATTATAACTGTGTTAGAATTTTATATATTTCAATCCGATCCAATCTCGTTCTTCGAAACGCTCATGAATGCAGGCCCACTCGAAACAACTTCTCTTCATACAACATCCCTGCACCAGTCGAGTGAACTCCTGTTGCACTCCGTCAATGGCAAGTATATCCTTTCTTATGTAGGGAGACCAAAACTCCAGTTGTCGTCACTCCTGGGCTCTCTATAATTGTACTAAGACATGCCTAATTTTGAACTGAAGTCCTTTCGCAATTAAGGCCAATATACCTTTGCCTTTCTAATTTCTTCTTGTTCCTGCTTATTTACTTTCATTGGTGCCCAGGAAACACCCAGATCACTTTGTACATTCGCATTTCCCAATATACCACATTTTAAATAATAATCTGCTTTTCTGTTTTCAACACTGCAGTGCATATCTTCACATTTCACAATGTTGCACTGCATCTGCTACACAGTTTACACACACACACACAGTCTGACTCATCCTGAACCCTCATCCTTGCATCCTCCACACAATCACACCTAATTTTTCTTTATCATCAGCAAACTTGGAAATATTGCATCTGGCTTTCCCATACAAGTCATGTATAAATACTGTGAGTGGCTGGGGTCTCAAATGCTGATGCCTGCATTTAACCAGTCACCTTTTGCCACCAGGAAAGACCAATTTATTCCCACCTTCCGTTACTGATCTGCAAACAGAGTCTCAAGCCACGCCCAAATATTACCCCAAATCCCATCCGTTTTAATTTTGTTTATTAGCTTCATGTATCGGACCTTATCAAAAGCCTTCAGGTCTAAATGTATCACACCTACCTCTTGCCACTTATCCATTTTACCAGTCACATCCTCTAAAACTCCAGTAGATTAGTTAAGTATGATTTCTTTTCCATAAATCTGTGTTGACTTTGTCCAATCCTGTTAGAGCTTTCCATGTTTGTTTTATCATGGCTTTTATAACATACTCAAGCATATTCCCCATCACCAATGTTAGCTAGCTGGGCTGCAATTCCATTTTTTTCCTCTCCTTCGTCTTTTTAAAAAAGACGGTAGGGATTAAATTTGTCACCGTCCAATCTGTCAGAATCGATCCACAGTCCATAAAATTTTGCAAGATGACCAATGCATACAAAATTTCCAGGGCCAATTCCCTTAATACTCTGGGATCGAGTGTTGTCAGGCTCTAGGAATTTGCCAAACTTTAACCCAACTGATTTATTGAGCAGAGCAGGCCAAGCAGCATCATAGGAGCAGAGAGGCTGACGTTTCGGGCCT
>NC_063354.1:2600171-2616910 GCF_021869965.1 Rhincodon typus | reverse complement strand
TCAAAACCCCCTTCCCCTCCCCCTTTTCTGATGAAGGGTCTAGGCCCAAAATGTCAGCCTCTCTGCTCCTATGATGCTGCTTGGCCTGCTGTGTTCATCCAGCCCTGCACCTTGTTGTTTCAGATTCTCCAGCATCTGCAGTTCCTACTATCTCTGATTTATTGAGCACTTTTTTTAAACAGATAGTGATTTTCTTCAATTGGCTTCCTGACATTTCTGGGTAATCATTGCTCTTGTGTGAAAGGAAAAGAAAATATTTGTTCAATTCCTCTGACATTTCTTTGTTCCTCATTATAATTTCCCTTATTTCTGACTGTAAGGGACCTACATTGGTCTTTGCTGATCTTTTCTCTTGTCCCATATTTAGACAAACTTTTACAGTCAGTTTTTATGTCCCCTGCAAGTTTTCTCCTCTTAATCAATCGTTTTGTCCTCATTTGCTCAATTCTAAAATGTTCCCTGGCTTCAGGATGGCTGCTTTTTCTGGCAACTTTATGTCTCCTCTTTGGATCCAATACTATCCCTAATTTCTCCTCAGGCATGGTTAAATCACCTTTCCTGTTTTTCTTTTGTACCAGATATCAATGAAAAAATGTTTTAAATCATACATATGATCCTTGACTAATAGCTATTGCCTATACACTGCCCATTGTTTTCCCATGTGTCTTCCTGTTCAGGTTCCCATCACTTTGCCATTCTAGACTAAACCCTCCTGAACAGCACCTCTGGAATAATCCAACTGTCTATATTTGAGTTCAAATAGCCAATGAGGCCCTGTAAGCTGGACTGTCGATATGCATCGTGACCAGTGGTTGCTCACCATGCCCTTTTAGAATGCCTTGTTAACAACACATCCTTGACCCTGGGAGGCAACATACTATTTCTGAAGTTGTAAATGGTGTCTATTGCCCTTACTAATGAATTCCCAATTACTATATGCTTGCCATTCTTCTCCCTCCACTCTTGCACAGAAGTAGCTGTTACACCATAGACCTGCTGCTGTCTCCCAAGAGGTGTCTTAACAGTATCCAAAATGGTCCGTCACACAGGGGAATGGTCACAGGATCTCCTGTACTGCCTTCCTCCTGTTATGGAGGGTTTGGTCAACACTTCTCCAAGAATTAAAACCAAAACACCCGGAGAAGCTTGCCTTGCCTCGCAATCTGTTAAAGGAAGTGTGAAAAGTGGTATAATCTGCCTCTCATCCAAATCGGTTATAAAGGTGTAAGTATAAGTTTATAAGTAACTTTATAAAAAGTAACACTTTATAAGTAACAAGTAACAATTTATTTATTTAACTCTTACAGCAAACAAATTAACAGAACTACTAACAAAACAAACAATTCCCTCATTAACTACTAAAAATTCCCAAATAAAACAAAATTCTAATTGTATGCTGTTCCAATAAACACAAGTCCCACTTATAAAAACCAAGGTAATAAGAAAAAAATAAATTAAAACAGTCTCTCAAAATTAGAGCCAGGATAAGTCTTGCGGAATGTCCTTTGCCTTTGCCACTGTTTTCCATTCAATGCTTTTCTCCATCAAATTCTTTTGTCAGGAACTTTAAGAGTGCCATCGTACCTTTATTTAGCTGGTGCTTAACGCATAGTTTAGAGCTTTCTGTGAGAGCTAGTGAGTTTCTCTTCAGATGGCAGTTCGCTCTCACACCAATTTTCAAATAACCTCTTCTCTTATACCCTTGGTGACCTATTAATTTCCCACAATACGATCGGTTCTAGATTGTCAAAACCATCAGTTTAAATTTAATTGAGTTTTGCTATCAAGGCCTGGTTTAAATTAATTGGCTAAATTGCTTAGTGGCATTATTGCTGGACTGTTAATCCAGAGACCCAGATAATGTTCTGGGGACCTGGGTTCGAATCCCGCCACGGCAGATCATGGAATTTGAATTCAATAAATATCTGGGATTAAGATTCTAATGATGACCGTGAATCCATTGACAATTGTCGGAAAAACCCATCTGGTTCACTAATGTCCTTTAGGGAAGGAAACTGCCATCCTTACCTGGTCTGGTCTACATGTGACCCCAGACCCACATCAATGTGGTTGACTCTTAGCTGGCCTCTGGGCAATGAGGGATGGGCAATAAATGCTACCTGGCCAGCGACATCCTCATCCCATTAATGAACAAAGAATACAGGTAAAAATGCTGCTTTGCCTGATACAACGTTTCAATTTCAAGAACTCTGCATCTCACTGCAGACTTCTTTAAAATCTCTGAGCCCGAGCCCCAAAAAATACTATCTTTTAAAGGGACCATACACTCTTCCTCCCTGTCATTTTACAAACATCAAGTACTCTACCCAACTTCACAACACTCCACTCTGCCTGGTGGCGCCTAACCCCCTTCTACCTATTCAGTCTTGATCTGGGGGGCTGTCCACATTGAGGTTCTCCTCTGCAGCTCCATGGCTGTAAAGCTACTTGGTTTTGGCTGCCAGAACTACATGCAGGATCCAGGCAGTGTCACCTGACTTGGGTCCTTACAAACAAAATTTCCCTTGACAGTGTGAACTTCTGCCATACCAGTCCACTGTCCCATTCCACACCTGAAACATGACCCCTCGCTCCACGGGAAAAACAGAGGTTACCTGCAGGTCACTCAATTATGCTCAGTGTGTGCTGTCATGAAATTTGAATGTGTTTGTTTTCAGCAAGGGTCAATGGACAGCAATTAAATATTGGATAATTCTTCATTTCCCAAAATCAATGGTAACAGCCACACCCAGAATGAGCTAATGCAGCGTGATTAGTTTCGTGGCTCAATATCAGGACACTCTGTACCTGAAACAAAGTGAGTCAAAAAGGTTTAAACTTCACAGCCTTTGAACATGCACACGGAAACAAATCTGATATTACAGCAGACTGTAATTACTTAGCTCCCACAGATCTGCTCACTGAAGGATACCACTGCCCAATACAGCAGGTTCCAAATAATGTCACAAAACGAGTATCTACTGCCCAATATTAAAGCAACCAATCGTTACAGGGAATTAAACAACAACAAAACTTAAATGAAGCAATGTAAAACTGCTTGACGGCACTGGACCAGCAATACAGAAATACAACATTTAATGAACATCAAATTTGGAGCAGGAGTAGGCTATTTAGCCCGAACCTGCCCTACCATTGAACTAATTTGTGGCTGATCTCACTGAAACTTCAAATCCATACTTCTGCCTATTACCAATAAACTTTCATTCATTTGTTTCACAAGCATCCACCTACTTTAGAAATTCACCTCATCTGTTTTAAATGGGTGACCCATAGTTCTAAATTCTCCCGTAAAAGGAAACATCCATCTTCTCCACATCTATCCTGTCAAGAAGGCTCGGGATTTTGTGTTTCAATCAAGTCATAATGCTACTCTTCTAAACTCCAGCAAATTTAAGTCTAGCACATCCAACCATTCCTCCTGAGACAACGTGCCCATTCCAAGCATTAGTCTCGTGCACTTGCAACTCTCATTAAAAAGGGGACCAGACTGTGCACAGTATAAGATAGTCTCACAATACCCTGCTTAACTGAACTTACATATTCAATTCCTCACTCAACGATAAAATTCTAAGCAGCTTTTCTAATTATTTGGTGTAACTGCAAATTAATTTGTTTGCAATTCATGCTCAAGCTCTGCAATCTCATCATTTAGATAATATGCTACCTTTTTATTCTTTTTGCCAAATGGGCAATTTCACATTTTGCCACATTATACTCCACTTGCCACATCTTTGCCCACTCACTTAGCTTAGGAGCTTTTTTGCGTCCTCCTTGTGCCCTCTTGACAACTTACTTTCCCACCTATCTTGGTGTAATCAGGAAAACAGTACACGTACTTACTTTCTTTTGTATGAGTCATTTAAATAAAAAGTTCACAGTTGAGCCCCAGCAGTGATTGCTCTGGCACACCTCTTGTTATATCTTGCCAACCTGAAAAAGACTCATTTTATGTCCACTGTCTCCTACTTGTTAACCAGCCAATCTTTGATCCAACCTTGAATTTTAATTTCACTTATCAAATGCCTTCTGGAAATGTAAGTGCTGTACATCCACTTGATTCCTTTTTTTTAATCTATAGTATACATCACCTGTTCAAAAAACTCCAAAAGACTGGTCAAACATGACTTCACTTTCATAAAAGCACGTTGACTCTGCCTTGAACTTACTCTCTGGCCCTGCTATATCTTTTTTAATAATAACTTCTAACGTATCTATATTCCAACAGATGTCACACTAACTCATCTGTAGTTTCCTGCTTTCTGTTCCCTCCTTTTTTAAATAAAGGACTTACATTACTTTATTACAATCTAATGGGACTGTCTAAATCAAGGGAGTTTTGGAAAATTAAAGCCAATGCACCAACTTTCTCACCAGCATTTTTTGAAATTGTAGGAACAATTGCATGAGAACCCAGGCATTTTTCAGCCCACAGCTCCAACAATTTACGAAATACCACTTCTCTTTTTTCCTGAATCTCTCTCTCCTTCTCTTTCATTTCTTTATTTATTGTTGCATCTGGTATGTTACTTGCAGCCTCTCGGTGAAGAGGTATACAAAATACCTGTTCTTTTGTCTACCATTGCCTTATTTTTGCTATCAATTCTCTCGTCTCATTTTCTATAAACTAATGCTTACTGAGTTACAAAAAGAGAAGATGCAGGAGATACACAGCAGGTCTGACAGCATCTATGGAGAGAAAGCAAAGTTAATACTTTGGATCCAGTGACCCTTCTTCCGAACTCTTACTTGCACCCTGTGTTAACTCTTCTCTTTAAGCATTTCCAATATTTCCTGCTATCCATCTATTTCAGACTACCTTCCTCTCATACTAATTTCTCCCTTCTTTATTTTTTAAACCTGACCTGCTACGTCTTTGCATGTGTATATGCTTTCTCCTTAAGTTTGATATGAACTTTAGTATCTCTAGTTAACCACTGATTTTAGACATTCCTTGGAATTTATTTTCATCAACGCATCAATTCCCACACCAGCTGAGGTTACCATAAAAGGAATCTTCTTCTCAACTTCTCCGCTTGCTTGAGACACGGTGACCCCACAGGTTAAACCACGACCTGTAGTCTCTCTCTCTCTCTCTCTCTCTCCCCGAGGGAGCAGCCTGATAGTCCGGTAGGACTACAGTGACTTTAACCTTATTTATAGTTTCGATCCGAACTGTTTCCTGAACTTTGATCATCCCTCACAAATATGCCAATACCATTATTAACTGACAAAGCCAACCTTCCACCTTTTCCCCATCTCCCATCCATCTTAAATGCCCTGTGCCCTTCAGGATTCAGGTTCCATCCTACAGTCACGTCTCTAACACTACCAGTCCATTCCTGCGCTGCACAGGAGGCTGTTGAGTAAGATAAGGGCCCACGGTGTTAGAAGCAAGGTGCTAGCATAGATAGAAGATTGGCTGTCTGGCAGAAAGCAGAGAGTGGGGATAAAGGGGTCTTTCTCAGGATGGCAGCTGGTGACAAGTGGTGTTCCACAAGGGTTAGTGTTGGGACCACAACTTTTCAATTTATACATTAATGATCTAGATGAAGGAACTGTGGGCATTCCGGCTAAGTTTGCAGACGATACAAAGATAGGTGGAGGGACAAGTAATATTAAGGAGATGGGAACGCTGCAGAAGGATTTGGACAGGTTAGGAGAATGGGCAAAGAAGTGGCAGATGGAGTACAACGTGGGAAAGTGTGAGGTCATGCACTTTCCTAAGTGAATAAAAGCATGGACTATTTTCTAAATGGGGAGAAAATTCAGAAGTCTGAAATGCAAAGAGACTTGGGAGTTCTAGTCCAGGATTCTCTCAAGGTAAACTTGCAGGTTGAGTCAGTAGTCAGGAAGGCAAATACAACATTGGCATTTATTTTGAGAGGACTTGAATATAAAAGCAGGGATGTACTCCTGTGGCTTTATAAGGCTCTGGTCAGGCCACATTTGGAGTACTGTCTGCAGTTTTGGGCCCCATATCTCAGGAAGGATGTACTGGCCCTGGAGTGGGTTCAGAGGAGGTTCACGAGAATGGTCCTAGGAATGGAAAGCTTAATATATGAGGAACGTTTGGGGACTCTGGGACTATACTCATTGGAGTTTAGAAGGATGAGGGGGGATCTAATTGAAACTTAAAGAATACTGAATGGCCTGGACAGAGTTGATGTTGGGAAGATGCTTCCATTGGTAGGACAGACTAGCACCTGAGGACACAGCCTTAGAGTAAAGGGAAGACTTTTTAAGAACGGAGATGAGGAGAAACTTCTTCAGCCAGAGAGTGGTGAACCTATGGAATTCACTGCCACAGAAGGCTGTGCAGGCCAAGTCATTGAGTACATTTAAGACCGAGATAGATAGGTTCTTGATCATCAAGGGGATCAAGGGTTATGGGGAGAAAGCCAGAGAATGGAGTTGAGGAAGCCATGATTGAATGGCGGAGCAGACTCGATGGGCTGAATGGCTGCTCCTATGTCTTATGGTCTTATTCATTTCAATGTGCACTCCCAGTTCATCTGTTTTGTTTCAAGCATAACGTGCATTCAGATACAGAGCCTTTAGTTTAATTGGTTTACTCTCTGTAAATTTCTGTTGGTTAACACTTCCTATAACAGTCTATCATTTCCCATACTCTTTGGCCATGGCTCTACCCTTCAATGACCACATCTTCCTAAATCTGATCCTTGCCCCCACTATTCAATTTAAAATCCTTCCGACTTCCCTAGGTATGTCGTTGGCAAGACCATCAGGCCCAGCACGGTTCAAGTAGAGACTGTCCCTTAGGAATAGTTCCCATATTCTCCAGTACCGGTGCTAGTGCCCATCAATCGGAAACGAATTATCCCCTCAATTCTGCATTCAGCTAGTAATTTGCTGATGTTCACCAAGGGTAAACAGAATAAGCATCAATACTGTTCTTTGTAAAAGTTGGCCTGTTTTCCAGGACAGGGAACTTGGTCACTTCTACCTTATTTCCCAATCCCACAATACCCAAGGGCAGTCTTAAAATAGTCAAACGCAGCATGGCCTACACTCGAGGACAAATGGAACCTGCATGTTCAAAATACTGCCACACTGCCTTCATTTGGGATCATCTACAAAACCACGCTTTTAAAAATCAACATCAGGAGATTTCTGAATTGTACCACTCAATACATCGTCCAGGCCGACATTAATACGATTAATATCCGTTTCGGATTCCTCTCTTTCAGTCAATTACTTCACCATTTTTGAGTTTTACCTTGGATACACATGTACATAGTCCACTATAAAGGAGATGGGCCCTGGGCAAAGAATTCACTTCGAATGTATTGTCTTGAAAGGTGCAGGATTAAGGTACCCTATGGTATATGAGCTACCAGAAATCACGAAAGGCTACAATTAATCAATCAGTCTGATAGAAACAATGAACGGAGATGATCAAACATATTTGCATTGATGAAGCAGGCAAGGTACCCAAGGTCTGGAAAGTTGACGCAGTGGACTGGCTCACAGCGGGTGATGTGTGTGTGGAATGAACTGTCAGAGAAAGTGGTATATTCAGGTAGTTACAATGTTTAAAAGACATTTGGACAATATAGGAATAGGAAGGGTTTAGACGGATATGGACTAAACGCAGGCAAGTGGGACTAGTTTCATTTGGGAATCTTGGATGAGTTGGATCAAAGGGTCTGTTTCCATGCTGCATGACTCTATTAGAACATTAGTCAGGAGCTCAGTGCCCCATTTTTAATTTTTCTTTGTTGTCTCAAACTGAACCTGTTTGAATTTTTATTAGCAAATTGCACACTGCGCATTGAAGCGCATGTCCAGCACAAATTCCTGATTCAGCAGCTTCTGAGTTAAGTCACAAGTCAACCTGATTGGAATCAAAGCTTTCAGCTGACCTGAGCTCAAACTGTCCCTTGTATTCACTGAATCAGTTCTCACACCTCAGAACAATTCTACGGCAAAAAAAAACACACCTTGTGGCAAATTCCACAGTCAAACTCAACACGTGCCTGAACACAACTAGACATAGGGAACATGGATGAAAAAGCAGAAGGCAAAGTAGTGCAATTCACACACTTGTGCAGAGAAAGAGGAACCCTGAGTTCTTTCAGCTCTGTCAATGATCTCCCAGTTGTCAGACACTGGAGAATCACAGCAGCAATATCAGTGCAACAAACACACGAGAGCAACTTTACCCCCCAAAAGTGTCAGCATACTAAACTTCTAAAACAGGCACTGAAAACATCAGATTCATTAGCAGCTACATTCATGAGCACCTGATAAAGAAATCCCCCTGTCTATTCAGTTCTGGAATATACTACAAAACAAGAAACCATTGAGCTGAAGATTGTTAAAACAAAACACAGGCCATACAAGGAATAACACGATCTGTGGCATAACCTAACTGGACAATATCAGCAAGAGAACGCAGACTGAACAGTCAGCATAACAACCCCCACGAACAAGAACATGCACAAAATGCTCAGCAAGAGTCAGCGTTCCTCTATACAACTTGTTCACTATCTGTGCACAGTAATAATCTACAATCCAAGTTTACAGTTTTCAAAAGTCACTTGGCTATTAGGTTATTGATCAGGAGATGCAAAGATACAAAGATACAAAGATGATACAACTCGCTGCCTTGGCCACAAACCACTCTTAACAATTAACTAATCCTAAATTCAGTGTCAGAGGACAAATCGTACCACATCTATCTTTAAAATATTCATTTACAAAATAGACTCGGTACCATATTTACTTTCAATAAAAGACATTAGATTGTAGATCATTACATTTCTTTCTCAATTCTCAGGGTCACCTATTTTCAGCTCTGAAATTTTGAAGAACTATATATTACAGAATAATATGAAATATGAAATGAGGCCACCAGTCTTTCAGTGAACACTATGGTGAGCGGCCTGTTCCCAAGATTCCACAAATGCTGATATGCAGCAAATTTACTGAAAAAGACAAACTTAGCCCTCAAACTTCAGCATATCTGGCAACAACTTGTATTTCAACTTGTAGTTCCTGTGACAGAAGAAAATGTCCTTAAACACTTCCTAGGCATATTATAGAAGACAAAGTACGGTAGCAAACCACATGGAGATAATAGGTCAGCTAACCTAATATTTGGTTAAAAGAGGTAGGTTTAAGAGTGTCTTAAAAGGAGGTGGGCAGAGAAAGCAAATTCCAGAGACGACAGCCCAGGCAATAAAAGCACAGCTACCAATTGCGTTGCAATTAAAATTGGGGACTTGCAGAACCTAGAATTACGTGAGCACAGATATTTCACATGGCTTTGGGGGTGAAGGAGATAAGAGATCAGGATGGGTGAGGCTATGGAGAGCTTTGAAAACAATGAGAATTTTAACTCAAGACATGAATCGCATACCAGCGTCGGTCAGTGAGCACAGGGATGATAGGCCAACAAGACAGCAGAGTTTTGGATGACTTTAAGTTTAGATGCCAGAGACCATCTCCCATTGGGATGTGGGCGCCATTGCTCTCTTTTGCCCAATTCTAATTGCCCTCGAACTGACTGAACTGCCACAGGACAGTCAAAAGTCCCAGATAGACCAAACTGGAAGTGGTCAGCAAATTTCCTTCACTAAACCAGATTATTTTATTGACAATTCTAGATTTTCTTCAGTTACATTTCACCAACTTCCATGGCGGTATTCAAACCCATGTCCACATAGTATAAGCCTGGGACACCAGATTACCAGCACCTAAGTCTTTGAATACTCAAGGTCATAGGAACAAAGACAATTGAGGGGGTAGGAGATGACCTGAGACAAGCGAAGTTGAACAATGTTACAAACAAGAAGACAAATAGTCTTAGCAATGGTACAAATACGTGGTAAGAAGCTCATTTCGGAGTCAAACATGACAAAGCTTGCAAACAGTCTGGTTTATTCTCAAAGTTGCCAGGAAGAGAATTAGGTTGGCAGCATGCAGAAGGGCCCATTACGCAACAGCTTTTACCACATATTTAATTTTTGCTCAGCCACCACTGGATGAGGAACACTGGCAGAGGTGGAGGTCATCAGGATGCATGTGAAAACTAACACGGTGTAACATGTAGATGAGACCATGGTTGGGGGGCGGACACTGTATTGGTGGTCAGAGTTAATGATGCCAGAGAAGCCATCAGTTACGTCTTAACCGTACCACCACCCCCCAGATAGTCAAGAATGGTGCTTCCGGGGTCGGAGGTGTGGGCGGTTGTTGGGTCATGGGGGGGGACGGTACGTTCAGACGGGTCAAGGAGGACAAAAAAGTAAAGTTTGTCTTTGTTACAGTCAAAAGTTGTCATTTTTAACTGACAAGTGTCTTTTGCAGTGGGAGGAACAGAATACTAAGTGAAGGTATTTGAAAATGGAGCTCTGGAAAAGCTGAAAACTTGCCTTGTTGAATATTTCCAGCAGTTTCTTCTGTCATTATCCCTCAACTTTCCCCAGGAAAGGCCAAATCACATGGTGGAAGTGATTTAAAGATAATACACTAATAGCATTGCCAAAGCACAGCCTCCAGCTCAGTGACACTGCCAAACAATATTTTCTTTTTAAACTGAGAACAAGGAGAACTGTTGCCTGTGATGAAGGACATCACCAAAGCTTTCACAATGAGCTCAAACTAACCACTACCAGCTTATCTAACAAGATTTAAAGTTGTTTAAAAAAAAGTGCATTTGTAGAAAAGGAGACAGGAAGATAGATCCACTTAACTACCCAATTGTCCAATGGCTTTTAAACCGTTAGAACATACAACATAGAAGTGTACAGCACAGGAACAGGCCCTCAGCCCACCATGGGCACAATTCTAAACTAATCCAATCTGCCTGCATGTGGACCATATCCCTCATTTCTCTGCCTGTTCATTCTTAGGCTGTAGAGAACACTGACAAGTGCTCAGTGGTTAGCACTACTGCCTCACAGCACCAGGGACCCGGTCTCAATTCCACCCTTGGGTGACTATGTGTGGAGTTTGCACATTCTCCCTGTGTCTGCATGGGTTTCCTCTGGGTGCTCCGGTTTCCTCCCACAGTCCAAAGATGTACAGGTTGGGTGGATTGGCCATGCTAAATTGCCCATAGCTTTCAGAGATGTGTAGATTAGGGAAATGGGTCTGGGTAGGATGTTCTGAGGGTCAGTGTGGAATTGTTGGGCTGAAGGGCTTGTTTCCACACTGCAGGAATTCTATGATCTATGATCCCAGGAGCAGTGATCAGCCGTCTCGGAATTGCCAGAATCAGAGTCATTGTGCTGATCCTCCTCCCACAATTCAATGATTTTAAACTCAGGAACCAATACAGAATAACCTGACATGTCAAAGTCAGGATAACGAGAGACTCTGACAAAATGAAATTGCCATGAATTTGCAGTGCTTTTCTTGGTTAAAGTTTGTTGACCAGTTCCTGTCCTGTAAATTCAAGACAATACAAACTGCAACCACGCGGTGCCAGCACTGAAGAACATTCAGCCTCAAGTCTCAAGGACCAATCAAGCAGACTACTGTCCCTAAACACAGCTTCCAGACAAGTCGCAAGTACTCCAACACACTCCTGATCAGAGTATCGTACACAGTGGATTGAGAAACTGCATCATTTGCATCTGCTATTACCCTGTATTGTTGCAAAGATTGAACTGGTTTAGTTTCTGGCTACCAGTGATCCCTGGAAAATATTACGAGGTTCCTAAGATTACATAAACCAATGGACAATTTTAACCACATTTGGACATATATCAAACAGAAACCTGTGTTCTCTCTTTTCAGATACTGGCTGACCCAACAATTACTATCATTTCAGATTTAGTTTTACATGAGTCAACAACCCAACATATGGCACACAGGAAATAAAATTCAGAATCAACCTCAGAGGCTGAAGTATTGCCCACAGCTGATACTTCAATGCACCTTTGACCAGTAGTTACTGTCAAAGTGTAGGAACAGGTCCATACTTCTAATAGAACGCAATGTCATAACATCCTCCTATTTATTCCACATCTTTCATGATCTCAGGGCACAATTGCAAGTGTGACAAGTTTACAAGAGCAGCTTCTATAGTAAAAGTAAAAACAAAAGAAATTTAGGTTTTATTAAACAACACAATTTGATTCATTGGTCTAGTGGTATGATTCGCATTTCGTGATCATTTGTACAATGATGTGAGAAAGGTTTCAAGTTCAGCTCTAGATGAATCCTCAATTGTTGCACAAACTGTCAGTTGCGATTTCGGACAAGTTGAGCGAGTGGGCAAATGTATAACAAATGCAGCATAACAAGGATAAATGGGAAGTTATCCACTTTTGTAGCAAAAACAGGAAGGCAGATATTCTGAATGGCAATAGATTTGAAAGGGGGAGGTGCAATACACCTCATACACCAATTGTTGGAAGTTAGCATGCAGGTGCAGCAGAACAGAATCCCTACAGTGTGGAAACAGGCCATTTGGCCCAACAAGTCCACACCAACTTTCTGAAGGGCATCGCACCCAGACTTACCACCCTAACCTTGCATTTACCAAGGCTAACCCACTCAGCCTGCACATCTCTGGACACTACGTGCAATTTAGCATGGCCAATCCACCTAACCTGCACATCTTTAGACTGCGGGTGGAAACCAGAGCACCCAGAGGAAACCCACGCAGACACGGGGAGAACGTGCAAACTCCACATAGACAGTTGTCCGAGGCTGGAATTGAACCTGGGTCCCTGGCACCGAGAGGCAGCAGTGCCAACCATTGAGCCACCGTGCTGCCCTTTTGGCGGTTGAAGTTGGTAAAAGGCACGTTGGCCTTCAAAGTGAGATGATTCAAGTACAGAAGTTAGCATGTCTTGCTGCAATTGTACAGGGCCTTGGTGAGACCAGGCCTGGAATATTACGTGCAGTTCTGGCCATGACGAGAGTTCAGCAAAGGCCTACCAGACTGATTCCTGGTACGGCAGGACTGACGTACGAACAGAGACTGGATCTGTTAGCAGTACATTCACTGGAGACTAGAAGAATGGGGGGTGGGTGGAATCTCAAAGGAACCGATAAAATTTAACGGAACAAGGCAGGGTAAACACAGGATGCTTCCAATAACTGGGGAATCCAGAACCAAGCATCGCACTCTAAGTATAGGAGTAAGGCTATTTAAAACTGAGATGAGGAGAAATTTTTTGACCCACACAGAGTGGTGAGCCTGCATTTTCAATGAACAGTCAAATACATTTCTTAGGGCTAAGAAGATCAAAAGGTATGGGGAAAAAGCAGGAACAAGGTAGAATCGGATGATCTGCCATTGATCATATTGAACATGGCGGTGCCAGTATTGGGACTCCGGTGGACAAAGTCGGAAGTCACACTACACCAGGTTACAGTCAACAGGTTTATTTGAAATGTCAAGCTTTGGAGTTCCTTTGTCAGGTGATGTCAAGTACAGACAGCAGAGATTGAGTGAATCCCTAGAAGAGTATAAGGGCAGTAGGAGTATACTTCAGGAGGAAATCAGGATGGCAACAAGGAGACATGAAATAGCTTTGGCAAATAGGGTTAAGGAGAATCCAAAGAGATTCTACAAATACATTAAGGACAAAAGGGAAACTAGGAAGAGATCAGGGTCCCTTAAAAATCCTTCCAGGGAAAAGGAGTTTCAGTTACATAGCTGGTTTGGAGAAAGGAGCCCTATTCCTCTTGAAAAGTGTAGATTTAGAAGAGATTTGAAAGAAGTTTTAAGATCATAAATGACCTATTGAGACAAGGACAGGGATAACCTGTTCCCATTTGTGGAAGGACTGAACATCAGAGAACATCAACTTGTAATGATGGGCAAAAGAACAGTGACATTAAAAAAAACATTTTTAAGCAGCAAGTGGTTACGATGTTTAATGACCTGTGTGTGTTATGGAGCCAGTGTCAATACAGATCTTCAAAAGGCTTAAAGCAGAAGAAACGTACACAAGGAAACAAGGTGCAGAGCTGGATGAACACAGCAGGCCAAGCAGCATCATAGGAGCAGAAAGGCTGACATTTCGGGCCTAGACCCTTCAGCCTTTCTGCTCCTATGATGCTACTTGGCCTGCTGTGTTCATCCCGCTCTGCATCTTGTTGTCTCGGATTCTCCAGCTCCTACTATCCCCGTACACAAGGAAACGTCAGGTTATTGGGACAATCTGAGTTACTCTTCTAGACAACTGAAGCAGAGGATGGACTGAATGATTACAGCAAAGAAATAAATCAACAGATAAAATCAGTCCCTACTGTCAATTAAGGTACGCTCATTTACTTTACAAAAGTCATCCATACTTTTCAACACTAATAATCTGCCCTGACCATCCCTATTCTATTGCAGATAGGATTCCTTTCATATGTCTGCACATGACAGTATCAGAAAGCAGTAGCCAGACAGGTTGTGTCAGACTGAAAGAAAAAACAGACAGGTGAACAAAGAGGGCGGGAGACAGGGGGCCGGGGCGGGCGGGGATCAGGGAGAGTGTGTGGGAGGGGAGTTGGGGACAGTCACTGGGAGCCCGCAGCAGCCTCTGACACCACCCCCTCCACCCCCACCATTCCCCAGCTGGAGGCCAGCCTCCCGGTCGCTATAGAGACGGCGCAGCACAGTGAGCCTAGGCCGCAGGAAGTAAGGAACCAGAAGCTACACCACCACCCCCAGGGACTGGCTTCCTCTGCTGGGCTGGGCGGAATTCAGGCTGCAGTCCCTGTAACACCCCCTCCCTCCCGCTCCGTTCTCTGCCCCTTACCCGTATCCCTGGAAAGCCTGAGGCCTGGGCAACCCTTATAACAAAGAAGCCTGGGCCTCTCCCTCCCGCCTGGCCTCAGGGCCCGCGAGGCCAGCACCGCACTCACCAGGTCGCGAGTGTTTTCCATCAGGGCCCACTCTCCTACCGCCTCCTCCGGCTCCCCGCCGCCCGCTACCGCTCCCCGTCCCGCTGCCTCCGGTTTTTCTTCAAAACTCCGCTGCGGAATATCAACAAAATTAGCATATCGGCCGGCTGAGTGCGCCTGCGCGCCTCTGGCCCCACGCCCCCGCTCGGTCACGTGGTGCCTGGGCCTTTAACTGGGAGAGGTCGTGCGCATGTGCACACAGGAGCTGCTGTGTCAATTTCAGCGAGAGGTTTCCAACCCTCATCTGCGCGCTCTCTTTCCATTGCAAATCTCCGAGGTGCACACTGAGAATGTAAACATATCACCACCAGCTTATCAAACTCTATGCGCTCCCATCAGTGGGAGCAGCAGGTGAAGTCCCAGAAACAAGCTCAGTCATAAACACCACTTCACCTCTTTCTGAACGTGGTCAGTGATTAACTTTGATCCAGACACTAACTCGCCCTGGGAGACAGTAGGAACTGCTGATGCTGGAGTCAGAGATAACACAATGTGGAGCTGGAGGAACACAGCAGGCCAAGTGAAGAAGGGTCCAACATCAGCTTTCCTGCTCCTCTGATGCTGCCTGGCCTGCTGTGTTCCTCCAGCTCCACACTGTGTTATCACTAACCCGCCCTGTGATCTTTTTATGCGCTCTTATCGAGAAGACGTGGCCCTAGTTTAACATCTTAGTCAAATGATGGCATCCCTTAATACAGCGCTGCCTCAGTACTGCACTGAAATATCAGCTTCGTTTTGTTACTGGTCTCTCCAGAGGGCACTTTCACGCAACAACCATACCACTCGGAAGTTATTGTTTCAGAAGTAAGAGTTTATTAGGCTATCAACCCTGACGCTACTGCCCCTACTGCCCCTACTATTACCCGTAGCCTTGACTGTCATAGTCAACACCACAAGCTACACTTAGTTGTAGAGTAGCTTGCTTTGATGCCTTAAGAGCACATTGTAAATGTGGAACATTTCAATCAACTGACAGTAATCACAGACATCATTAACACCTTAGTGATACAAGTATTAAATAATCTCCAGTACCTTTGCATTAGAGACCGAGTGTACGCTCTTCAAGTGCGGTTAGAGACAGAAATGAATTAGGTTGTATTCGTAAAATTCAGATCCGATTCTCACACCATACATTCTGTCCTAATTTTTATGTCTTCGTATTCCTCTCCAGTTTCCCTTTAACTGCATCAAATCTACGCACCTCAATCACCCCATGTGGTAGTATATTCCACACTCTCGCCACTATCTGCGTAAAGACTTTGATCCTGAGTTCCGTATTGAATGTGTTCAGAACGATCTGATGTATTCGTGGACCCTAGTTGGGAACCACAAGTGGAAACGTATCAATTTATTCCGACTCTATCATATTATACTTTTAACGTCTTGATCTAGTGCCAAACATGCAAGTTTGATATAACAAAGAGCAATGGATGCTGGAAATCTGAAACAAAAACCGAGGAAGGGTCACTGGATTCGAAACGTTAACTTTGCTTTCTCTCCACACATGCTGCCAGGCCTGCTGAGTTTCTCCAGCAATTTTTGCTTCTTGATGCAACAATATGAGTTTTCTGTGATATGGACTTTAAAGTGCTGGATATACAGCACCATGGTTGATAGTAATTACCATGTGACAAATATCTTTATGCAATTCTCATTATAATGTGCATACTTGGTATGTTTTCTCTGCCCAGTGGCATGACCTTGACACATTGGCTCAGAATTAAAAATCAGCAGTTTTTTTTGATGGTTTTTATCACTGGTGGTTTGTCATTGCCTTCTACTATCAGGGGCAGGTTGAGGAACCAGTTCCCAAATCTAACTTCCCCTCCTCGGTGGTC
>NC_063354.1:2582673-2599671 GCF_021869965.1 Rhincodon typus | reverse complement strand
ATCAGCCTGTGCGTTGATTGGGCAGGAGTGTATTTCAGGGTGAAGTGGGCTTAATGCTGGATGTGAGTCTCACTCCAGGAAGGGAGCAGGTGAGCAGAGGCCTGATGATTTTAAACATAATCTTTCGCAGCTGGTATTGATCTTTGAGCACTCGAGCCATTCCTTAGAGCTGTTTTTAAACCACATCCATAAAGAATCCCTACAGTGTGGAAGCAGGCTATTTGGCCTATCAAGCCTGCCCTGACCCTCTGAAGTGCACCTCACTCAGACCCCCAATCCTCTCCCTGTAACTCTACATTCCCCATGGCTAACTGATTTAACCTGAACACGATGGGCAACTTAGTATGGTCAATCCATCTAACCTGCACATCTTTGCTATAAGAAATTGGAAATTGCTATAAGAGTCCAGGGATGTGCAGGCTACGTGGAATAGCCATGGGAAAAGCAGGATTACAGGGACAGGTAGCGGGTGTAGGTCTGGGTGGGTCGGTGTGGACTCGTTGGGCTAAATGGCCTGCTTCCACACTGTAGGGATTCTGTGATTCTCTGTGGAGCTCTTGCTAAAAGATTTATCGAAAATCTTGACACAACAGGGTGACTACAAACAAGCCAACGTCATCTTTGAAGCCTCTCATGTTAAGAAATCTGTTTCTTCATTTGTGTTGTCATCTGGGAGACTGGGAGGAGGCAATGTTTAACCCACTTGTTATCTTAGAGAATGTATATGTGAGCAGTGGATTCTGGTTTTACAGTAATGGGTTTTTTAACACATCTGTGCTACTTTATTGGCTTTCAGTAATATTGATTAATTTATTGTCACATGTACAGAAATATGATGAAAAGCTTTGTTTACTGCAGTACAGGCAGATCACAGCAAGCAAAGGATGTACCGATCAAAAAGACTTAGGCATACAGGTTACATTGCAGGTTACATTATATGAGGCTAGAGTCCATCCAACAGTCTGATAACAGCCAGAAAGAAGCTGTTTCTGAACCTGCTTGTGCATGTGTTCAGGCTTCTGTATCTTACACCTGATGCAAGAGGTTGTAGGAAGTCATTACCAAGGTGCAATGAGTCTTTGATGATGTTGGCAGCGTTTCTGCGGCAGCGAGCTGTGTAAATGGAGTCCATGGGTGGAAGGTTGGCTTCTGTGATGGTCCTGGGCAGAGCAGTTGCCATACCAGGCCGTTATGCACCCAGACAGTATGCTTTCAATTGTGCACCTGTAGAAGTTGGTGAGGGAGGTTATGCACATGCCAGATTTCCTGAGCCACCTGAGGAAGAAGAGGCTTTGTTGTGCCTCCTCGACTGTCGCTTTTACATGGGAAATCCAGGACGGGTCGTCGGTTATCGTCATTCCAAGGAACTTGATGCTCTTCACTCTCCCAACCTCAGTTTTGTTGATGTAAATGGGGACGTGTTCTCCTCCTTTCTTTCTGAAGTCGATGGTCAGTTCTTTAGTTCTGCCGACATTGAGAGACTGTGTTTTCATTGCATCATGTCACCAAGCCCTCTATCTCACTTCTGTATTTTGACTCGTCGTTGTTAGATATCCGTCCCACTACAGTGGTGTCGTCAGCGATCTTGTAGATGGCATTCGTTCAGAATTTGGCAACACAGTCGTAGGTGTACAGGGACTACAGTAGGGGGGTCCAGTGTTGACGGTTATTGTGGAGAGGGTGCAGTTACCTATCCTCGCTGATTGCCGCCTATGAGTCAGAAAGCCGAGGATCCAGTTGCAGAGGGTGGAGCTGAGACCAGGGTGTCTCAGTTTTGAGATCAGTCTGGAGGGGATAATGGCGTTGAAAGTGGAGCTGTAGTCAACGAGCAGGAGCCTGACGTCGGTGTGCTTGTTGTCCACATGTTCCAGGGATGAGGGCAGTGCTAGGGATATGGCATCCTCTGTGGACCTGTTACATCAGTAGGCAAATTGTAGGGGATTGAGGCATGTTGGGAAGCTAGTTGATATGGGCCATGACCAGCCTCTTGAAACACAATGATTATTGAAGTCAGAGCTATTGAGTGGTAGTCATTAAAGCACACTGCATGTGTTGTCTTGGGTATGGGGATGATGGTGGGCACCATTGAACTTCATTACGTTGAGAGGGGGTTTTTGGGGTGCCCAGGTTCAGTCAGCATCAACAACAGTTTATGGTACTTCGACCTGACTCTGTTCATTGTTGCAAATTGGCATTGAATTTTGTATTTCCAGTCCATCTACCTCTTCCTGCTGGTAAATTCACACCAACTGTATGTGTGTACTCTGCCTTTGTACTATTTCTTCAAGTCATGGCATTAGGACAACTAGATTTGGTCATTGTAACTAAGACTATTTACTGTGAACATTTGGGAAGCACTGATAGACAGAAAGGGAGATGTTGCACTGTGTAGCTGCTGGTAAGACATGCCTGGAAATGCTCATCACTGAACAAAATGTTGTCTCAAATCTGGATTTGTGATGTTCCTCCTGCTTCACAGTAACATTAATTGGGAAATGGAGCAGGAAGCTTGATACTGAGCTCCTTTCCAAACAGCGAACCATCTGAGTAAAAGTCTGCTCATGAATGGGATCCCTCAGTATATTTCAGTCTGTGTCCCCAGCTCTGTGTGTCAGATTTAGTTGTTTCACGTGACATAGTTCAGCAAACCCTAGAGGCAGCTCCTAATCATTTATTCAGTTATTGCTGGTAAATAGGTTTGCTTCAATAAGTGAGGTTTTGGAGAAAAGCTTACTTTCTTGGGTAGAAGTTTTTCGTTGAGGTATGTCAATTGAAGGGGTTCTTACTTCTGAGTTGGATGCTCCGACAGACTGTTGACTTGAGTAAGATCACAGCCCGTCCTGATCCTGTCCTTATCTAATGTCCACACATTCAGGAGGGTCTGGGATTGATCAGAAACCTTGTTTGTATGGTGGGATCTATCAGGGGCTTGTGCCTGAACTGCGAAGGAGGGGCTGGTGGTCTTTAGAATCTTCATCTTCCCTTGATATCACATTTTCATTTGCAGTGAAATGAAGCCCCCAGAGAACTGTTTAAATATTAATTACGGAAATAATTAGGCCACAGTCTGTAATTATTCAGAATTTCAAGACAAATGAGTACACTTATTCCAAGGCTGTACAGAAAGCAGCTATCATACTGAGACAGTGTAGTGCCAGCTTTGCTTTGTATCTAACCCTGTGCTGCACTGACCTGGGAGTGTGGGATGGGCACAACCTGGAGAGAATTTAGTCTGGATCTGATCATTTCTTCCAGTTCAAATTGAGATTAATTATCTTTCATTCTATGAATAGCTATCCACAAACATTGAGTGAAATATTGCTTTCTTTCACCAAGAATTCATCAAAGGAAACTTTGAATGAAGCTCTTCTTTGCTCAGTAGGTTGTGTTCAGCAAATTGAACATTCAAAATCTATTTCACGGTGAGTATTTATCATGTGTGACCCAGAGAGATGGTGGAATTCCAATAACTACCTGATGTTCCAATCCCCTAGCTTCATGCGTGCTTTAAAGCAGATATCATTACACAGCAAGGGATGTTTGGTGAATGTTCATTTTGCTACTTGCTCCAATATTGAGCGCATTGCATTGAAGCCACTGACTCTGACCAACAGAGCAAATGCGGAGAGTTTCCATCAGGAGTAGTTGGACCCCAGCAAGGCCCAGTTATAGATTAGTTACACAACTGAGCTCTACTGCTTCCATGTATTTTAATAAGATTGATAGTGACTGTAGTGCAGACATTTAGAACGCTATAATGAGAGCTTAACAAAGTTTGACCTGATGTTTAGAGAGGAAGAATCGAGTTGGGAAGAAGCCGGTCAGTTTGTCGATCCTGCCTATGAGTGGCGGGACGCGCAGCAGTTTTTCTGCGGATGATGAGTTGACTGCTCCATACCGAACTCTTCCGGTCCAGGCAGCCTCTGAGGCCCACGTGCCTCCCAGCACTAGCAGGCAGGTCAATGCCGGGCTCAGAACAGGTAATCTCATGGTTGTAATGTGAAAGGAGTTGTTTGATATAGTTAATCCCATTCCAAATGTCCCCAATTTAATGTTGAAGGAAACGTGTAGCGGATGTTTTCTTGCCCTATAAACAGCACAACAAATAGAGTAGAAGAGCACTGTATAGCTACCTGAGCCTGCTCCACCATTCAGTAGTATCATGGCTGTTCTTTGGCTTCCTGCTCGTGCTCTTGCTCCTGCTCTGCCTTCAGTATGTTCCGTGATGGAGCATCCAGCATCCTGCTGGGGGTAGAGAAAACCAAAGATTCACGAACCCCTTGAACGAAGGAATGTCTTTTCAGCTCAGTTGTGAATGATCAGCTCCTTCCTCTGCCCCTGATTTTCTAGGTTCCCCAGCCAAGGGAAACGACAAGTGTGTCAAGCCCTTTCAGAATCTTGGATTTTCACGTGATTTTCTTTTATGCTTCTGAAGTCCAAAATATGTTGTAAAAGCAAAACACTGCAGTTACTGGAAATCTGAAATAAAAACAGCAAGTGCTGAAGGATCTGTGGTGGCAGAGAAGCAGTTCCTGTTCTGAATCTGAGATAACAAGGTGTAGAGCTGGATGAATGGAGCAGGAAAGCTGACGTTTCGGGTCTGAACCCTTCTTCAGAAAAAAAGTTTTTTTTCTGAAGAAAGGTCTAGACCCAAAACGTCAGCTTTCCTGCTCCTCTGATGCTGCTTGGCCTGCTGTGTTCATCCAGCTCTACACCTTGTTGTCTCAGATTCTCCAGCATCTGCAGTTCCTACTATCTCCTGTTCTGAATCTGGTATGACTTGTTCAGAACTCTGGAAAGTGTGGGCACAGTCACTGAGAACAGAGCTCCCAGGCTGCATTGTTTGTAAACATGATCTATCGAGACCACAGCATCCAACGTTATGACTCCAGCTGATGCTAGCTCTGTAACTAGACACGTCAGATCCCAGAATGAAAACTGCCTTGATAGATAACAGTAACATGAAAATAGGAGGAGGAAAAGTGGGCCATTCGGCCCTTGGAGCATGCTCTGCCATTAAGTATGATCATGGGTGACGTCCCTGTTCCTGTTTTCTCCCCATAGCCTTTAATCCCTTTAGCTCCATGAACTGTAGCCTGCCTGCATTTTCCTTGTCTCTTTCTGCTAAAACTTTATGGATTCATGTGAGATCCACTGCCCCCTACAAAAAAAAACTTCTAATCTCCACTAAATATGGTCCTCCCTGATCCAGCCTCTTCAGACAGACCAGCCATCACAGGAAACGGTCAGGGAAACCCATTGCACTCCTGCCACTGCCAGAATATCCTTCCGAAGAGAAGGAGACTAAAACTGCACACAGTAGTCCATTGTGGCCTCACCAAAGCCCTGTACAATTGCATTAACAAGACTTCCCTGCTCCTGTACGTGAATCTTCTTGTTATGCAGCCAACATACCATTTTCTACTTCACTGCCTGCTTACCTACAGTGACTGCTGTACAAGGACATCCAGGTCTCTCTAAATGTTCTTCTCTTGCAATTTAGAGCTGTTCAGATAATAATATGCCTTCCTGCTTGTGCTACCAAAGTGGATAACTTCACACTTATCCACATTATTCTGTAGCTGCCATGTATTTGCCCACTCACACAGTTTGACCAAATCACTGAAGCATCTCTGCATCCTCCTCACAGCTCGCCCTCCCACCCAGCTTTGTATTGTCTGCAAACTTGAAGATATTTCATTTAATTCCTCATCTAAATTATTCATAATATTGTGAATAGCTAGGGTCCAAGGACTGATCCCTGTGGTATCCACTAGTTACTGCCTGCCACTTGGAAAAAGATCCATTTGTTCCCACTTCTTGCTTCCTGCCTGACAGCCAGTTCTCTAATTGTGCCAGTGCACTACTACCAGTCCCCTGTGCTTTAATTTTACATGTAACCTCATGTGGGACCTTCTGATAGTCTAAATAAACCACATCCACTGGCTGCCCCTCACAACTCTTCCAGTTGCATCCTTTTAAATTTCCAGTGGATTTGTCAAGCATGATTTCCGTTTTGTAAATCCATACTGACTGTGTCCGATCCTATCACTACTTTTTTTTTTATTTAATGTGATGGTCCTTCACTGAAACAAAGGAATGCCATGCTGCATTTAACAATAAAACAGAAGTTTATTAGACAATAGACATAAAAGAAAACAAACCAAACTATCTCAGTAACATGGCTTGAAAGATTTTGAAATACTTGGCAAATAAAATCCCATTTGCTCCCCGATAGCACCACTTTACAGTCACTCAAAAGCCAGAGTTCTTTTCCTAACTCATCTTGACTGAACTGCATTTTCTTCCTCAATTCTTGTCCTGTGATCTTAGATTTCCTCAGTCTTGAATAACCAGCCAGTTTGGGCCAAATATTCCTCTTCTGGAAGTTTTCATAAAGTAGACTCTCTTACTGATGTAGCTAATTTCCAAAACTGCTCTGAACAAGACTAACTTAGTTAATTATTAAATCCCTCCAATAAAAAAAGCAATGCCCAAAAATGATTCAGATCATGTTTCAAAAAAAAGCCACACCTTTCACCACACCAGACGCTTGTTAAAGCAACCACAGCACCAAGCTGTTTCTAGCTGCCTCCCCACAGTGAAACTGCCACTCCTAATCCTGCCCTGTGTGGTTGCAGTTGTTTCCTTTCAGTATGTCATGTTTCAGTCAAATTTTAAAGCTTTATATGTGCAAATAGTAGGCACTAGGAGCTCTCTGTGAGGTGTTTGAGGAGTCCTGGGATGTTCCTTCCACTGTTCCTCCTCACCACGTTCCCTGGTTCACCTGTAATATCTACTCTCTGACTAACTTTGGAACTCCCCTTGTGGAACGAAAGTGGGATGTGTTGTGGTAATGGTTTCCCTGATCTAAAGTCAGATCCTGACTGATGAGATACACAGTCCAGTTCAGCAATGGTCTGCAGTTTGACTATTTTATATCTTTGTTTTTTGTCCAGTCCATGTGACATTTTCCGCTGTGCTTTTGGGAATACGTAGACTGGCCCGATGATCCAAGGTAAATTCTCCAGAATCCCCATGGTAGTTTTCCCTTGTTGTCTCTTAGCCATGACAGGATTGAGGATTAAGAATCTTGTGGTGTTCTCTCACAGACACTTGCTTGTCTGACCCCACTGCAATAACTAGTAACCTGGAGTCACTTTTCCTACCATGAGCTAATCTCTCCCTTTTGCGCTGTGCAGCTCGTGTCATCTGAGATCAAGAACTGCTTTGACATACAGTTTGTTTGTCATTAGCAGTTGGATCGTTTTGTATTTGATGTTCAGTTGGTGATGAATTCTGTCCAGTGGCTGGACACAGGCACTCCTTCAGGTCGTCACTCTGTGATGGGTATGTACGTGAGGAGCTTGGTGTGTTGACTGGTGTCATTTCTGTGTCTTTCAGCGAGCAGCAGTAAGCACCGCGATATCATCATCTGGTGACCAAAGGCTGCTGCCATCTCTCCACAGCGTTTACTGGCAGCTACCAGGTGGGTGGAAAACTAGTATTTGTTTCACAAGTAGTGACTCTCCTACTTCTACAAATTTTGCAATGCCATGTTCATAGTTAACTGTGATGGCAGAGGGAGATTGGACAGGCACTGTCTCCAGGCAGGCTGTGTTGTAGATCTATGAAACCAGGGATTGGGAAAGTTTGTTGAGCTGGTAAGAGGCAGTGAACCTGTGTGCTGTGTGGGACTGGATTGGAGTGTGCTTGAAAGGAATGGAATAGAATTACTTCTGGAAACTGTGGCCCCAAACCTGGAGGCCAAGCTGTGCCTGACTGCGCGTCACATGTTCCTGTGTCTTGAGCTGCCAGCTGTCTCCATGTACACAACGTAAGCTCAGTCTCCATCTCGGCTGCAGGGGTGGGGAGCAGGGTGAGTGAAAAGTCTGGTGGGTTGTCAAGATACTGAGAATGAGGAGAATTGGAAATGTGAATGTTTGACTGATCTAAGATGTACAGTTGTTTTCCTTATCAAGTGGGTACGAGATTGGTGGTCCTCATAAACTTGCCCTTTCTGCAACAACTCTGTCAATTCTGTCAATTAAATTCTTTGTGCTGGCAATTATTTGATCAATTCATTATGTTTCTTTTAAAATGTCACTCTCCTATCTTTCAAATAAAATGGGGATGATTTCAGAAGTTAAGCAGCATCTTAGCCCTGGAAGTGCTGTTCAGTCCTGTAGCACCACCACCAGGCAAAACAGACTGATCTGCTCTTGCAGTCTCCAGTGGGTGTGAGGAGGAGCAAGTTAGTTCTTCAGCATAATTCCGTCTTTTCGTCACCTTCCCAAGAAGCCTCAATTCCCAATGTTGACACTAATCTACAAACTGAATTCACTTTGCCTCCCTCCTTGGATCTCCTTGAGTGAAACCGATATATATTTTCTAACTCACTCATGTATCTTGTTCTGCAGCTCGCCCTCAATTGGTTTCTTTCATTTCCTTCCAATATTTCCGTTCTGTGCAGAATGAGAAATCTGCTGAATTGCCTTGTTCAGCCAAGCTTGTACTTCCTGGGTAGTGAACCGTGGCTGAGAAGTGAAGTCTCAGTTGTAAATTCCAGCTCTCCTCGCAGGGAGCAGCAGTGAGGAGGAAAATTGCCCCTGAAATTATTTATATTCTAACTGTTTTGCCTGAGGTGCTGATGTTTTGTATCCTGTTGACCTTTTTTTCTCTCCCCAGTGATCTCACTGGAGCACAAGGTGAATTTTATGGATGTCGCCAAGTTCTGGCCCGTTCACGGTGCCTCCCTGAGCAGGAAAGCAAGGTGACGTGGCAGCTAACCCGCAACTTTGAAGACATGGCCTCCATGCTTGTATCAAGCACGGACCCTTGACTGAAGCATCTGCCCTTTCTAATCAGTTGGGTCCCAACATGGGAGCAGTTCATCACAAGTCCTGCAGGCTGTGATAGTGAGAACGTGCAGTGATTTTTTTTTTTACTGTACACTTGGACAGTTCTTTTCTGGTTCAGGATGGGTGATGAGACTCAAGTTTTTGTTTCCCCTGTTGGACATTCTTGTATATTGTACTTGAAGTTATTTTACTGGTGGGATGGGAGGGGAGAATGTCTGTTTTTGGTGTTTAATTTTTTTAATATAAAATGCTCTCACGAGCGTTCTGTGACTACATATTCAGGTGAAGTTATGTTAACTTCTGACACTTTGCATCCTCCATAGGCACCACATGCCAGACCGTTCCACCTCATTTCTTCATTTGAGGTTGAACATTTTTTTTGTATAAACTTATAAACCAGAAGAAAACCCCCTCTCAGGAAGTTGATGCCTGGTCTTGCTTGCTCTACCTGTGTGTGTGCATGCATATCTAGGGTGCAGCCAATTCTTATCCTCTGAGCCAATTGTGTTTTATTGTTGAGTATGGCGTGGACCCCACAAGGACTGAACTCTTTATACGTGATAACCTTGTTAATTGTTATGGTTCCACATGTTGCTTCTGCAGACTCACGGGTGACTGTGTTGGTACTCTAACAGCTCTCTTGTGCTCAACCTGGTTTTAATGCTGTTTTGATTTTCCTTTTATTTAACGCTAATAGCAGTATTTGAAGTGAATGGAGAAGTGTTGTGAAAAAGAGCATCTGAAACCAGCAAACTCTGGGTGGATCACTGACCAAGTGGCCTCTTATGCTGCAATTTACAATGTTTCAAACTCTTATCAAAGGTAAACAGAAAGCATCATCTAGAGGACAGTGTTTAAACTTGGAGCATCTGCAAGAGACATGACTAATGTGCATTACGTTTCTGTTCCTGCCCTGGGATGGTTACTTGGCGAACATGGGGGAAAAGGAATTGTTTGTCGGTCACCTCCTGTCCTTCCCTCCTTTTGCAGGCTACCCAAGGAGCAGTCAGCAGGCACTTACACCCTGCCATTCACTGCATTGAGAGGCTGCCGTGTACACTGGGTTCTGTTCCATTTATTGTGAAAACATAACCGCGATAAGGAAGATCCCAGTCACTTTAACAACAAAGCAAATAGGAGACGCCCTCATTTTGTTTCTATTGTTGTTAAGCAAGGAAACACTAATCTTTTAAACTCTGTGGACAGTCAGGTTCACCACCTGATCTCTCCTGTATAGAGGTGTCAGCTTCTCATGGATGGGGAGATGAGGGATTGATAAAAGTACATAACCCTCATCTCCCCAACCCCAACTCCACCCCTCAGCTTTTCTCCAAACTCCTTTGATTTTCTGTGAAACATCAGATTTCAATGGGATACTCATGTTCTGTCTCTGAGCAGACAGAGTTTAATACTGCATTGGAATCCAGTGTTTTGGGAAATGAGTCAGAAATCACATGACACCAGGTTATAGTCCAACAGGTTTATTTGAAGACATGAGCTTTTGGAGCCTCGCTCTTCCTTCAGGAGTCAGTGAGAGAGGTGGTATCAGACACCGAATTTATAAGCAAAAGATTCGGGGGTCGTAGAACTGATGCAAATGTGTTGAACAAACCTAAGATGGCTGTTAAATCTTTAATCAGTTAGAGAGGATTAATATGCAAATTCAAGAATTTCTTTCAAGTCACTGCCTGAGATAACTAAAGGTTTTATCAGTTCCCTCGGTATTCTAGAGGTGACATCCCAGGTCAGACAATGCATTTTAGATGTGAGGCCTTGTTTAGGATCTGGCTGTGTTTTAACTTGGAGTCAGATTGATTTTAGTTCCAAAGCAGGAATTTATAAAATGCCACATTGACTGTCTACAAATTGTGTGCTTTTTGAACAAAATAGAGTATCTGCAATTACAAATCTGCAAATGCAAATTAACACCATAGATATGTGTGAGAGGACACAACACTTCAGTGTAGTGGGGTCACCTGTAGTGTTCAAAAAGCGCACCATTTCTAAACAGTCAATTTTATAAATTCCTATTTTGGAAATAAAACCAGAAGGAGGAGCAAGAGTCCAAAAGCTTGTATCTTCAGATAAACCTGTTGGACTATAATCTGGTGTCATGTGATTTTTGACTTTTGTTCACCCCAGACCAACACCAGCCCCTCCACATCTGGGAAATGGGAGCATACAGAGCTCCAGTAATAGGCTTTCTCCTCTTCCTTTCGGGTTACTGTATGTGGGCCTTGTGTAGGGGTGTTTGGACGCCATGTCTTGTGACAGTGCTGTGGCTCAGGCCCTGATCTAGCTGTCTGCAGGATGAAGCAAAGGAACTGGCAGCTCACTAAAGTGCTCCCCCACCAAACCCAGTGGAAAATCCTGCTTTCCAGTCAGTTGGTCCTGGGATGTTCACAAAGTATGGTTGTTCAGTCCAGGATATTATTGGCTATGTTCTGTGGAACTATCTCGTTCAGAGCACAATTTACAATTTAAAGCCTCTTTGAACTTGTTGATAAACATCACTTCATAGGCTTGAATCGAACTGATGGCCAATCTGTCATCTCTTGAGTAGATTGTTGTTATAGTGAGAATCCACAGCCAATTATCATATTTACTCCTTCTTTCTAACCTGATCTTATTGTCCCCTTTGTACTTGAGAATAGTTGGTGTACGGTATAAGTCATAGGGAGAGTGAGAACTGGATGGAATGGCAGATCCCTGTTGAATGTGCCCCCACCATCTCCAAGACCAGCAATCTGATTTGCAGCCTTCTCTCCCTTAGAAGTATTGCTTGTTGATTCAGAATGCAAATGTTTCCAGGCTTGCACACAAACCCTGGTGACCCCATGCACGCTGCAGACTAACATAAGTCAGCGGCTTTTTTTTTAAACAATGTGAGCTCCTCCCTGATCTTTGTAATATGGTGCTACATGAATCTTTAATATGGATTATCATTTCTTAACGGAGGGGTTTTGAGAAACTGTGATTTGATTCAGGAAAATTCTTCTATTCTCTTCCTGTTTGACAGTCGCACGAATTTTGATAAAATTGCAAAAAGGGGAAAAAAAATACATAGTTCTGAGAAATTCTTTTCCTGACACTGAGCAGGACAGCAATGTTGTAGCTAATGGTGGGATTTATACATTGTTTTCTCTATGTATTTTGATAATCTAAATTGATAATTGTACAAATGTAATCTTTCCTTTTTAATTCGTACAGAGGTTATTGGCAAGAAGACGCCAATCTCTCAGCATCTGTATGTCCAAACAGAGAACTTTACTGTTTTGTTTTTCAGAAATACTTTTCACTAAACATTAGATGCATTAGTCACAGCTTTGTGTAAAAAGAAATAAAAATTGTTCACTAAATGGTCATTTTTTTACACTTAATAAAACCTTTTAAATGGATTGTAATCTGTTATTTGCTCTGGCTAAGGCTACAACTTTTAAGATCTGTCTGTCAGACAGGAAGCCAGAAGAGGCTTGTGGACCTTAGACCATAAGAAATAGGATCCCTCAAGCCTACTCTGCCATTCAATAGGGTCATGGACGGTCTGACAATCCTGTGTTCACTTTCCGACATTTTTCCCCATAATCTTAGATTCCCCACTGATCAAGGATCTATCTATATTGCCCTTAAATATCCACAAATACCTGCCCCCACAGCTTTGTGCCAGGAGTTCCATAAGAACATAAAACAAAGGAGCAAAATTAGGCCATTCGGCCCTTTGAGCCTGCTCCACTATTCAATCATAGCTGATATGTTTCCCAACCCTGTTCTCCTGCCTTCTCCCTGTTACCCTTGATCCCCTTAGAAATGGACAAGTGCTTAATTAGTGTCGTAAATACACTCAATGACTTGGCCTCCAGCACACACTTCCTTAGATTAGGGGCTCAAAACTGCTCATAGTATTGCAAATACTGACCAGTGCCTTATACAGCCTCAACAGTACATCTCTGTTCTTGTATTCTAGCCCTGTTGAAATGCAATGTTGGCATTCATTTGCCTTTCTAACTGCCAAAAATCTCAAAGAAATGAAACTGGACGGCTCACCTGGCATCAACCTAGGCACTGGAAAAGACAATGGCAGAAACAGCCCTGTCAACCCTGCGGGATCCTCCTCACTAACATTTGGGGATTAGTGCCAACATTGGGAGAGCTGTCTCACAGACTAGTTAAGCAACAGGCTGACGTTGTTTGTAAAGTATGATTCTGTGAGTATGACTATGTCCCAGACACCCCCATCACTATCCCTGGCTATGCCCTGGGAGTCCTCAACAGTGTCTCTGGACCCCAGGAAGTCTCATGGCTTCAGGTTAAACATGAGCTAGGAAACCTGCTGATTACTATTTACTGTCCTCCCTCAGTTGATGAGTTGATCCTCCTCCATATTGAGAAACGCTGAGAGGAAGCACTGAGAATGGCAAGGGCACAAAATGTACTCTGGGTGGAGGATTTCAATATCCGCCACCAAGAGTGGCTTGGCAGCAGTACTACTGATCGAGCTGGTCGGGTCCTAAAGGATATAGCTACTATACTGGGTCTGCGGCAGGTGGTGAGGGAACCAACGAGGGAAAAACATACTTGACCTCATCCTTACCAATCTACCAGCTGCAGTTGCATCTGTCCATGACAGTATCGGTAAGAGTGACCATCACATGGTCCTTGTGGAGAGGAAGTCCTGCCTTCACATTGAGACCAACGTCCATCGTATTGTGTGGTACTATCACTGTGCCAAATGGGACAGGCTTCGCACAGATCTAGCAACTCAAGACTCGGCATCCATGAGGCGCTGTGGGCCATCAACAACAGCAGAATTGTACTCCAGCACAATCTGTAACCTCATGGCCCGGCATATTCCCCACTCAACCATTACCATCAAGCCAGGGGGATCAACCCTGCTTCAATGGAGAGTGCAGGAGGGCATGGCAGGAGCAGCACCAGGCAAACCTAAAGATGAGGTATCAACCTGGTGAAGCCACCAAACAGCATAACCAGGAAGTGATACACAGAGCTAAGCGATCCCACAACCAACAGATCAAATCTAAGCTCTGCAGTCCTGTAACATCCAGTTGTGAATGGTGGTGGACAATTAAACAACTCACTGGAGGAGGAGGCTCCACAAATATCCCCATCCTCAATGATGGAAGAAGCCAGCACATCAGGGCAAAAGATAAAACTGAAGCATTTGCAGCAGTCTTCAGCCAGAAGGGCCGAGTGGATGATCCGTCTCAGCCTCCTCTGGTGGTCCCCAGCATTACAGATACCAGTCTTCAGCCAATTCGATTCACTCCACGTGATATCAAGAAACTGTTGGAGACACTGGATACTGCAAAGGCTACTGGCCCTGACAACATTCCAGCAATAATACTGAAGACTTGTGCTCCAGAACTTGCCGCTCCCCTAGCCAAGCTGTTCCAGTACAGTTACAACACTGGTATCTACCCGACAATGTGGAAGATTACCCAGGTATGTCCTGTACACAAAAAGCAGGACAAATCCAACCCGGCCAATTACCGCCCCATCAGTCTCCTCTCGATCATCAGTAAAGTGATGGAAGGTGTCATCAACAGTGCTATCAAGCAGCACCTGCTCAGTGACGCCCAGTTTGGGTTCAGCCAGGGCCACTCAGCTCCTGACCTCATTCCAGCCTTGGTTCAAACATGGACAAAAGAACTGAATTCCAAAGGTGAGGTGAGGGTGACAGCCCTTGACATCAAGGCTGCATTCAACCGAGTGTGGCATCAAGGATCCCTGGCAAAACTGGAATCGGTGGGTATTGGGGGGCAAACGCTCCGGTGGTTGGAGTCATATCTGACACATAGGAAGATGGTCGTGGATGTGGGCAGTCAATCATCTCGGCTCCAGGCTATCTCTGCAGGAGTTCCTCAGGGTAGTGTCCTCGGCCCAACCATCTTCAGCTGCTTCATCAATGACCTTCCCTCCATTATGAGGGTCAGAAATGGGGATGTTCGCCGATGATTGTACAATGTTCAGTACCATTCGCAACTCCTCAGATACTGAAGCAGTCTGTGTCCAAATGCAACATGATCTGGACAATGTCCAGGCTTGGGCTGACAAGTGGCAAGTAACATTCATACCACACAAATGCCAGGCTATGACCATCACCAACAAGAGACCATCTAACCACCGCTCCTTGACATTCAATGGTGTTATCATCACTGAATCTCCCACTGTCAACATCCTGGGGGTTATCATTGACCAGAAACTCAACTGGACGCACCACATAAACGCAGCGGCTACAAGAGCAGGTCAGAGGCTAAGAATACTGCGAGGAGTAATTCACCTCCTGAGTCCCCAAAGCCTGTCCACCATCTACAAGCCATGAGTCAGGAGTGTGATGGAATACTCCCCACTTGCCTGGATGGGGGCAGCTCCAACAACACTCAAGAAGCTGAACACCATCCAGCACAAAGCAGCCCACTTGATTGGCACCACATCCACAAGCATCTACTCCCTCCACCACCGACGCTCAGTAGCAGCAATGTGTACCATCTACAAGATGAACTGCAGAAATTTGCCAAAGATCCTCAGACAGCACCTTCCAAACACACAACCATTTCCATCTAGAAGGGCAAGGGCAACAGATATATGGGAACACCACCCTCTGCAAGTTCCCATTCAAGCCACTCAGAATCCTAACTTGGATATATATTGTTGTTCCTTCACTGTTGCTGGGTCAAAATCCTGGAATTCCTTCCCTAAGGGCATTGTGGATCAACCTACAGCAGGTGGACTGCAGCGGTTCAAGAAGGCAGCTCACCACCACCTTTTCAAGGGGCAACTAGGGACAGGCAATAAATGCTGGGCCCAGCCAGTAACACCCACATCCCACAAATGAATAGAAAAAACTGAACTTGCATGTTAACCTTAACAGAATCCTGAACTAGGATTCCCAAGTCCCTCTGTGCTTCAGATTTCTGAAGCCCTTCCCAGTTTAGAAAATTGTCTATGCCTCTATTCTTCCTACCAAAGTGCATAACCTTACACTTTCCTACATTGTATTCCATCTGCCACTTCTTTGCCTACTCTCCTGACCTGGAGTCATGCCATTTCCTCAACACTACCTGTCCCTCTATTTACTTTTGAGTCATCTGCAAATTTAGCAACAATGCTCTCGGTTCCTGCATCCAGGTTGATAATGTATAACGTGAATAATTGTGGTCCCAACATGGACCCCTGTGGAATTCCACTATTCACTGGCTACCATCCTGAAAAAGACCCCTTTATCCTTACTCTCTACCTTCTGCCAGGCAGCCAATCCTCTGTCCATGCTATACCTTGCCCCTAACACCATGCCCTTTTTATCTTTATTTAGCAGTGTCCTGTGTGGCACCTTGTCAAAGGCCTTCTCAAAATCCAAATTGATCACGTCCACTGGCTCTCCTTTGTCTAACCTGCTCATTACCTCCTTAAAGAATTCTCACAGGTTTATCAGGCATGGCCTTCCCTTGATGAAGCCGTGTTGACTGTGCCCTATTTTACCATGGACTTCCATTTACTCCACAATCTCATCCCTAATATTGGACTCTCAAATCTTACAAATGACCAATGTCAGGCTAACCGGCCTATGGTTTGCTGTCTTCTACCTCCCTCCCTCCCTTCTTAAACAGGGACATTACATTAGACGTTTTCCAGTTCTGGGGGACCCTCCCGGACTCCGGTGATTCATGGAAGATCACCACCAATGCCTCCACACTCTTCCTTAGCTATCTTCTTCAGAACTCTGTGGTGTGGTCCATCTGGTCCGTGTAATTTATCCACTTTCAGACCTTTTAGCTCCCCCAGTACCTTCTCCTTAGTAAAAATCAAAAGAACTGCAGATGCTGTAAATCAGGAACAAAAACAAAGTTGCTGGAAAAGCCCAGCAGGTCTGGCAGCATCTGTGGAGGAGAAAACAGAGTTAACGTTTCGGGTTCGGTGACCCTTCCTCAGAACTGATGGTGGGTGGGAAAACGTCAGTTTGTGTGCAGAAAATAGGGAGGTGGGTGGGGTAGTGAGTAAACGATAGGATAGAGCCCAAAGAGAGAGAAAGACAGTTGGACAGACAAAGGAGTTGCTAACGATCAGGCGGGAGGGTGAGTAGTTGTTAATGGGGACTGTTAGTGACTAACAACAGGGGATG
>NC_063354.1:2516759-2577673 GCF_021869965.1 Rhincodon typus | reverse complement strand
GAGAGCCGGTGCCCCCACCCCCGGGTTTCCCCTCCCACGTCCCCCCGGTCTCTCACCCTCAGGCTCCAGTCGCTAAAAGAGCGCCGCCGTCACCGCGCCGCCTTTTTATAAAATAGTAAACCGGAAACCGGCCTGTGCCATTACCGGCCTAGGTTTGGGGGGTGGGGTTGCAAAGATACGGCAATAACATTAACCCAGACAGACAGCAAGAATAAACTCGTACCCTCCAAGCGAAAACCCATACTGTGACTGGTGCTACCTGTCCAAGTGTCTTAGTAAGTCTCAGTGACCAATCCGTGCAATCCCCCCCCCACCCGCTCAACTGTAGACCGGCCCGGTGCCCTCTCACCCGGAAGTGCTGGCCGTCGGTCTCCACGCTGTTGCTAAGGCCCTGCCCTCGGCATTTCCTAACGCTCCTGCTCCGGGGACAGGCAGAGAGTGTAACCGGCAGCCGGTGCGGGATGGCGGCCCGGCCCAAGAAGCGCAGAGCGGCGGCGGCGGCGGCGGTGGCTAGCGAGAAGGAGGAGGCGGTGGAGCGGCGGCTGGAGGAGCTGCTCTTCGGGGGCGAGGAAGCGCTGGTGGAGCGGCTGCAGGTCCGGGGCCGGGGGCGGGTTGTAGTATCAGAAAATCCCTTCATTGGGGAAACAGGCCATTCAGCCCATCGAGCCTACACCGACCCTCCGAAGAGTATCCCATTTCTGATGAAGGGTCCAGACCCGAAACGTCAGCCTTCCTGCTCCTCTGATGCTGCTTGGCCTGCTGTGTTCATCCAGCCCTGCACCTTCGTATCGCTGTAACCCTGTATATCCCTGGACACTGTGGTCCATTTAGCACGGCCAATCCACCACCCTATGCTCTTAAAGTCATTGTATTTATTGGAGCTTAGAGAATGAAAGGTGATCTTATTGAAGCAGATCACTTGCTTGTTTTGCAAATCACTTCACATCTATACTCTCTCGTTCTTGTTCTTTTTATGAGTGGTAACAACTTCTCCAAATCTGCTGTCTCCATATCATTTTTAAAACGTTGATCAAATCTCTCAGCATTCTTCTCACCAAGGAGAACAGTGGCCAACCCTAGATGAAAGTCTTCATAGCTGAAGTTTCTCATTCCTGGTGTACTGTCTCTAGTGCTTTCACATCTTTCCGGTAATGCCTCGCCCTCGTCTCTACACTCAACTTCAGCTGAAGTTGAACAAGTGTTTAAGACAAAATAGGGGTAGATAGATTTTTCCAATGTCAAGGGAGTCATGAGTTATCAGGCAGCAATTTGGAGTTGATGCCACAATCATATAAACAATCATTATTGAATAGGAGAGCAGGTTAGAGGGGCTGAATGACTATGCTTGTTCCTCATTGTCACATTCTTTCTCTGTTGGTAGCACTGTTTAAGGATGTGTCTGTGTTTGAGGGGATGTCACCTTGTGTTGGTTTGACAGGGCTTTCTGCTCTTCTACTTTTTTTTAAGTGGAGGTGGGTTCCATGCCACTCATTACAATTCTCTCTCTAGTCTTTCAGGTATTTTTTCTGTCTCCCTAGGTGTATCTTACTCTCTATATCTTAGTTGTAAGGCAAAAAGGTCAGGGTAAAGGCCTGTGCCTAAAGTTTCCAGTGTGGCACCATCACTATTTATATTAATGTATATTAACACGAATTGCATTTAGATAGCACCTATAATAGAGTCAAACACCCGAATATACTTCACAGCATTCTGAAACATGTTTTGTGGCAGGCCAAAATAAGGAGACGCTAGACAGGTGATCATGCGCTTGATCCAAGAGGTATGTGTTAAGCACCATCCAAAGGGAAAAAGAGGTTTCAGGAGGGAATTCCAAAGTCTAGGGCCTAGGTAATTAGAGGCATTGTTACATTAATTACCTTAATGCATAGTAGTATTAGAGCAGATGCAGATATCTTACAGAATGGAGGAGATTTTAGAGATAGGGAGTGGAGCTAGACTACAGGAGGATATGAAAATTGAGGCATTGCTAGACTGGGAGCCAGTATAGGGTGGTGAGCATGGGTGTTGGGAATAGGACTTGGTGAGAGTCAAGAAGTGGGCAGCTGAGTTTTGGATGAACTAAAGTCGATAAATTCCAATAAGCATCATAGATAAACATAATACAGCCTTGAGAGTGCAGATCGTGACACGCTGAATCTTGGTTCATACTGTTGCCATTCACCACTGCGTCTTTATATAACTTGTCTATTTTGTCTGCACAGCTTGGACAACAGACAAATTTAGGCAAATCTTTGCTGGACGATGATTCCAGTGACTCTGAAGTGGAAAATGAAGCCAAATCCAATCTTCCTGTATCCAAGAAAGCTGTGTGGGTGGATGAAGAGGATGAAGCAGAAGATCTGTGAGTGAGATTTGTTCTGTTGGGTTAAGGGGAGCTGACTTAGCTCAAATATCTGCATTCTTAATTTCCGTTCTTAATTTCTCCTCTCCAACACCCCACAGAAGTATTTTAAGGTTAGCACCTTCTTGATGTTTTCGATAATGGTTACGTAGTTACATTGGAATAGGAGGTGGCCATTCAATCATTCAAGCCTGTTCCAACGTTCAGTCAATTCACTGCTGATCTGTGCATGAGTGTTTTAGTCACAGACTCATTCAGTTGTGCTCTGTCGGATAATTTGCAATTTACACAGTCCAGACATTATTGTAGTCCTTTAATGGGAACTAACTTCTCTAATCAAAATATTAAACAGATGTTACTGGCATCAGGAGACAAGAGTTTAAAGGGCAAAAAAAGGCTAATTATCTTAAAACTATATTGGCAGTTTGCCCATCCATCTTTTCACAGGTTCAAAATTTCACTAGAAGGTATAGGAAAGTGGAGAATGTATAACTTATAGAAGCAATCAGCAATAAATATGTGTATGTAATAAATGCAGACGGACACCATCATGTCTTATAGCAGGCCTCCTATTAGTAAGAGACTTTAAACAAGTTGTAGCAGTAGAGTTGAAGGTATGAGGTATAGGAGAAAACATTTTCATCTTGCACCTGTAGTCATGCCAATTAGATTTAGTCGGTGCACAATAGTATATAGTTACGGAAAAAGAGTAATATTGGACAAGGGAATAGAGAAATGGAAAAGGGGACTGGACTAGGGGGTCATCTGCTGAGCCCCTGACAGACATTGGAGGTTTGAAGAGAATTTGTCAATGATGAATTTAGGGATATGTGTGAAGAAAAGAACAGGTGGTAGTGAACGGGTGGTGTGAGGGCATAGGTTTAAGGTGAGGATCAGGTGGTTTAAAGCGAATAAGAGAAATTTTTTGCACCCAGAGGGTGGTAGAAATATACAACACGCCGGAGGCAGATACTCTTGCAACATTTGAAAAGCATCTGGATGAGCACTTAAAATGTCAGGTAAGTTGTGGACCAAGTGCAGGTAAATGGAATTAGTGTAGTTTGAGGTTTGTTGATCAGCCTAGATACGGTGGGCTGAAGGGCCTGTTTATACACTGTACACGACTCGAGAAAGTCTTTTTAGTAATAGAGTGTCTGAAAGAAATCATGTAGTAATAGAGTCATAGAGCTGTACAGCATGGAAACAGACCCTTGGGTCCAACATGTCCATGTTGACCAAATATTCTAAACTAACCTAGTCCCATTTGCCAGAATTTGGCCCATATCCCTGTAAACCCTTCCTATTCATATGCCCATTCAGATGCCTTTTAAATGTTGTAACTGTACCAGCCTCCACCACTTCCTCTGGCAGCTCCTACCATACACACGCCACCTTCTGAAGAACTCCGATGTGCAGAGGTACTTGAAATAAACAGCAGAGGCAGTCAGCAGTGAAAGTTCATTGCCTAGTCAGACAGCTGTGCAGGTTCATTTCTCCATTTGTTTCATCTCCCACGTGGTCCCTGCCTTGTCTCTCTTCCTCCTTTTTAAAGTGCTGTTGTTCCAATCTCTTTCTTTTTCCAAAAGTTCCAAAACAATGCAACAGCTTGTGAAACATTAATTACCGCTCCTAGAATTCGAGGAAATCGACTCCAACACTGAAAATACCTCAAAGGAGCAGCTCTTACAGCCACAACTCCATCTTGGATTACCCAGAATCCTTCCTCTGCTTCATAAAACCTAAATTATAGTCTTTGCATGTGCAAGCCATTGAAAAACTCACTGCAAATGATTGCGGGCCACAGACCATATTCACTGGTTTTGGGAAGAATTTTAAGAATACTTTAGTACTGGGTGATTGTACCCAGCTTGTGAAGGCACTACAGTTAGCTTTCTAGTGGTCTCTGTGTTCACTGACATGAATGTCCATTAAGGCTCAGTTTTCAGACAATTTGGCGAGTCTTACAGGATCATATAAGGCCATTGGAAATAAATTTTAACTGGGGGGACATTGCATGTTACAGAAGAGAAGGTAAGGAAGATAGAACGGTCTGGAAAAGTTTGTAGTAGATGACGGAAGGTAATAGTAAGTGATGGAGAAACAACAATTTTACAGCATGGCAACCAAACAGGTGTGTTCCTCCAGGTTAATTGGTACTAATTGCACAAGTACAGAATCTGAACAAGTCGTAAAAAGTGATCAGGTGCCATGCACTTCACAGAGACATTTGAGGACAATTGTGAGGACCAGATTATGGCAGGTGAAGGGCTGACTGAATACGGGCAAAGTGATATAGAGATGCAGGACAAGGCTATTTTTCCCAGAGTACATCAACTGAAAATTGGAATCACAGTGACGTGTATACCAGAACGGGCCAGTGAAAGAAGGGGTGGCCGTGATTATAGGGAGCACAGGGAAAACCACCACCAAACCCGAAGGCTGCAGGAACAGCACCTCATATTTTGCTTGGAAACCCTGCAGCCCAATGGTATCAATGTGGACTTCACAAGATTCAAAATCTCCCCTCCCCCGATCGCATCCCAAAACCAGCCCAGCTTGTCCCCGCCTCCCTAACCTGTCCTTCCTCCCACCTATCCATTCCTCCCACCTCAAGCCCCATCCCCACCTCCTACCTACCAGCCTCATCCCGTCTCCTTGACCTGTCCGTCCTCCCTGGACTGACCTATCTCCTCCCTAACTCCCCACCTACACTCACCTTTACTGGCTCCATCCCCGCCTCTTTGATCTGTCTTTCTCCTCTCCACCTATCTGCTCCAATGAGCATCTTCCATCCGCCTCCTCCCCTCTCTATTTATTTCAGAATCCCCCTTCCCTTCCCCCATTTCTGAAGAAGGGTCCAGACCTGAAATGTCAGCTTTCCTGCTCCTCTGATGCTGCTTGGCCTGCTGTGTTCATCCAGCTCTACACCTTGTTATCTCAGATTCTCCAGCATCGGCAGTTCCCACTATCACCAAATACAAACATTGACTCAAAACGCTAGATAAGGGACAGGAGATAAGATCCATGGATTGGGAAAATGAGTAAAGATGTAGTAAGGTGAAAATGGAATGTTGGCTTGATCCGAGATCTGAAAGTGGATCTCTAAGTGAATGTGTTGCTGGCTGTAGGGGTACTGTTGAATGCTGGTCTGCAGAGTGAAGCAGAAGTCAAGCTCTTACTGTCTGATGGTATATCTGCTCCCACAATTCACTGGTTTTATGTAATAAATGGAATCCAGTTTATTGTGAGTGGACTTGTTTTTTCTTTCTTTTTGCAGTGTGGATATGACTCATCGATTCCGGAAAGACTTCGTGAAAAGCACCACGGAGAAGACTCTTAGTATGGGGCAGCTGCAGCAGAGACTAAGGGAACAGTATGTACTAACAGACCAGTTACAGTCTTTTCAAATATCTCTTTCTTTTGATGACTTATTGCTTCCTAGTCCCAGGCATTTTGCTTTAATCAGTGAGCAGTGAACTTGTGACAGTGACCCTGAAAAATGGTATGCTGTTTCATAAATCCTATCCAGTTGAGAGGGAGGAATTTGTAAAACTGTCAAGAGGCAGGGGGTCATTGGACACAGGCGGAGGATGTTTGGGAAGAGAGTGAGACTAATTGGAATCTTTCGAATATCCAACACAAGCTGCTTGTCTTAAGTGGCCTCTTCATTCGCTTCACGATCTTTCATACTGTTTCAGTTGAGTTGAGTCAAGCTAAAAGGCTGTCACATTGTACCAGGGGATGGATTCTTTTGTGGAGGTTCAGCTGGTTGACATTTAATAATATATCTATGGAATGTTGGCTTGATTCCCTGATCTGTGTTTAAGTAGCTTTTCTCACCTGAGGTAGCGGAAGGAACACAGCATTTGCTGCTCCTGATCATCCAAGTGACTGTTGCTGCAGAGTGTGTACGTGTATGAGCACCAAGAGAGGTTGGAACAGACTTGGCACTGATCTCTTCAGAGATTTGTTAAACTGCTGAGGGACTGGGGTCAGAAACCATGCATTAAAACTTTTGTCTCAAACTCATTTTAACACAAATAATTGCACTTATACAACCTCATAGCCTTTACAACCTCAGAATGCCCCAAAGTTCTTAGAGAAATTGAAGCACTTCACGCAGTGTGATCACTGTTCTGATCATAAACCATTTTTAATCCACATGCAGCAGGCTCCCACAAATGATAGTGTGATAATGATCAGATAATTTGTATTTATTGGATCAGTCGAAGCATACATATTGGACTTAGGATGCCGGGAATAGTGTCAATGAATAAATAGTTTACCTTCAACTCTGGAGACTGGAGAGTGCTTGGTTTAAAACTCATCACCCCTGATTTTGAGCTACAAGAGGGGCTGCTACAGTGGGAATGTCACCCTGGCGTGGGTCTTGCACATGTGACCTTATGACCTGCAGTACATGAGATTGGAGGCTGGAATAATGCTTGGTCTCACATGCTGGGGCTTCTTAATGCAACTCTGATATAGGGAGCAGTTTCCAAGGTGGGGGAAGAAAAGCATAGAGTGGAGTTGGCAGTGTTGGGTTTGTGGAGAATGATCCCAGTTTCTTTGGACACTCCCCAAATATTACCTCAGCCAGAGGCCTGCTCCCAGCTGCAGGGTGTGTTGGAATGGTTCAGCATAACTAGAGAGATTTCCATTGACCTCTCGTATGAAATCATGTAGAATGTGTTTGGAAATTCAACACAATGAGAGAAATCATTCCTAATCAATGATAGAAGTGAAAATGTGAAGCGTGTAATGGTAAGTTGTTGGTATGATTTGCCACTTTGACAGAGTTGGTGATGTGAGAGGCACAGTGTACCATCATGTGTTGGTTTGCTGCTGTATCTGATCTCACTGTGTTAATGGGCAGTTGTTTCTGCAAGTGTGTGGGAACATTGTCAAAGAGGGTTATGTCTGTATGTCTTAAAATGGTTTAATTCCAATTTACATTAATCTTCAGGTTTCAGGCTGCAATGGGTGGAACACCATCCTGGGCAGAGAACAAAGTGAAAAAGAGAAGAAAGGACAAGAAAGATTTGGAGGATGGTAAGCCATTATAATCTGGACAGATATTGGTTGCAAGTCCAACAGACAATTTCTCAGTGATTGTATAGCAGCTTGTATAGGACTTGTACAGTTAATGGTGAGTCCCTGGGAAGCGTTGCTGAGCCAAGGGGTGGAGGTGCACAGTTCCTTAAAAGTGGAGTTGCAGGTAGACAGGGTAGTGAAGAAGGCATTTGGCAAGCTTGCCTTCATTAGTTCGAACATTGAGTATAGAAGTTGGGATGCCATGTTGTGGCTGTACAGGACATTAATGAAGCCAGGTTTGGAGTACTGCATACAATTCTGGTTGTCCTTCTATAGGAAAGATGTTGTTAAACTCGAGAGGGTCGAGAAAAGATTTACAAGGATGTTCACCAAACTGGCGGGTTTGACCTATAGGAAGAGGCTGAATAAGCTGTGGCTTTTCTCCCTGGAACATAAGAGGCTGAGGGGTGAACTTAAAGAATTTTATAAAATGATGAGGGGTATGGATAGGGTGAATAGCCAAGGTCTTTTTCCCAGGGTAGGGGACTGCAACACCAGAGGACGTAGGTTTAAGGTGAGAGGGGAAAGATTTAAAAGAGACTCGGGGTGGGGGGGATCTATTTCTCGCAGGGTGGTGTGTATATGGAATGAGCTGCCAGAAGAAGTGGTGGAGGTGGGTACAATTACATCATTTAAAAGGCATTGGATGGATATACAAATAGGAAGAGTTTGGAGGGATGTGGGCCAAAGGCTGACAAATAGTACTAGGTCAGATTGGGATGTGTGGTTAGCGGGGATAAGTTGGACTGAAAGGTCTGTTTCTGTTCTGTATGACTCTGGCACTTAAAACAGTTGCCTTAAATGTTAAGGTGTGTATTACTGTGTGTATTCCGTGTATTTGCATAATGAACTTTCTTTTATTTGGTACGTTAGAAAGCGATGAAGATGAAGATTTGTTGCAGAAAACTGGCAATTTTGTGACACACTCTGAGTCCCTTCCCAAAGGCTTGTTACAGGTGAGCGTGCTCACTGAGACAATGTTTAAATCAACAGCTGCAATTGTCACAGTGCAACCGGTTTATCAGTTTATGTGTGATGGGGAAGGGATGTTAATACACGCGTTTTCTGTTTGTGTATTGACCCGATGGCTGTTCCTGAATGCTGAAGATATAAAACAGTGCAGCCCTTACTGGCTCCTTAATTCTCAGATGGTCAGAAAAGGTTGCAGCCTTTGTCCCAGCTGACCCAGTGTCAGGGTTTAATAAGGAGGACAATGGAAAGGGGGATATGTTATCTTGCAAGAGAGGGACTGGACTGTTGTGAGCTCCTCCAGTCTTGGTTTAGTGGTCAGCTACTGGAAAATGTGAGAGGATTGTTGGAGCTCACACTGGCAGAATGGCTGTTCGGAGAAAACATTGGAGGCTTCGCTTACCTGTGGCACCATATGAAGCATTATCTTTGTAATGGAGGAACTCTAGCTCTGGGCAGAATAGCTGTCCCATTCTCATACTCACCAACAATCACCAACCTTCAAATTCTCCCTCTGTGGGGCTGTGATAGGATCCATGCCAAGGTGCTACATCAGAAGAGGAAGACCCCTCATTACACATAGTTGTAGGAATGTAGACTCTTAGATGTCTGTCGTATAGAGGGAGGCCATTCGGCACTCTGTGTTCATGCTATCAACAATGATCTGACTACACTGATCCCAGTTTCCAGCTTTTGGCCTATAACCCTGGACGCTAGATCAACATAAGTAAATACCTAAATATCTTGATTGAATATCTAAATACTGCTTAAATGTTCCAAGAATTTCTGTCTCGACCGTCCTTTTAGGCAGTGAGTTCCAAACTCCCACCAAACTCTGAGTGGAAAAGGTTCTCCTCAGCTGTTCTCTTAGCCTTCCATTTCTTACGCTAAATTTATATCCTCTGGTTATTGACCTCTCTCCAAATCGAATAAACTGCCTTCTTATCCACTCTATCAGTGGCTTTCATAATTTTATACACCTCTGGCAAGTCACCTCTCAACCTTTGTCGCTTTAAGGATGACAACCCCAGCGCATCCAATCTTTCCTCATAGCTCAAATTCTCCGGCCTGGGCAGCATCCTGGTAAATCCAGAGTCTTAACATTCATAATGGAATCATTTCGCTTGTTAGATCCCCTAAGGTGCATTGTTTCACACTTTTCTGGATTTAATTCCAATGTAGGAGCAGTAAGCCATTGAGCCAGTTGATTGGTCTGATAGCTCACTCTAACCTATTCCTGCTGGGCAATCAGAGAAGGTAGTTTGCAATAATCACAACAGTAGCATTTTGCTTTGAATCGGGGCTGGCCCTCACTTAAGAAATGGTTTAATTGAATTATATAATGCAGAAGGAGACCAACCAGCTTATTGTGTCAGTGCCTGCTCTTTGCCAGCTCTATTTCCCAACAAACTTGCACATGTTTCCCTTTCAGATATTTAGCTAATTCCTTTTTGAAAGTTATTATTCAGTTTGCTTCCACCTCACTTTACAGCTAGTGCACTGCAGATCACGACTTATGACATAGAAACAATACCGTCTCACATCAGATGTCAGGCCGGTTATGGTGTGTGTACTGGTGGATATCTGGCAGTTACTGCGGCCTGAGCTGGCCTGTGAGATCAGAGTGCAGCTGGCAGCCTGTTAGCTGTTCTGCTCTATGTGCGTGTGAGAGCAGCTTAGCTTGACAGCCCCTCTAGCTTTCCCCTTGCTTCCTGTGGAGCAGATCTTTGTCTGGACTTGTCAGCTTTCTGTCGTGACGTTACTGAGAGCAGTAATACCGTGCTCAGAGAGTGCACCGTATCCTGCCTCAATCACCTCCGTGCATTGCAGCAGCTCAAACCCTCCCAGTTGTGACTCTTGAGATTCCAAACCTCTCTGAGCAGGTGATGGTACAGGGGTTAAAGACATGGATTTAACGAGCACAGTTCTTGTTTATTCAAATCGCTACGTACACACAGTTCCCTAAACTTCATGGACTCATCACCAGCTTTGCCCTCTTTAATCCCATGGCTTCTTTTTAATGTTATTATTCTTTAGGAGCATTATCTTTATTTAAACAAGTCCTCCAGGCAAGGTTTTTTCTTTCATTCATTCATGGATGTGGGTGTCACTGGCCAGGCCACTATTTATTGCCCATCCCTCAATACCCAGGTGGCATTTAAATGTCAGATTCATTACTCTGGGTCTGAGTCACATGTAGACCAGACCAGGTAAGGATGACAGTTTCCTTCCCGAAAGGACATTAATCAACCAGATAGGCTTTTCAGGCAATTGACAATTGTTGTCTAGTGTCTCCTTAAAACAAGTTAGGCAACTGTCCAGCTGAATGAATTTGCCCAGGTATCCCATGATACTGAAGTAGTCAAATCACTGTGAACACAAGCCACTATCAATATAAACAGTCACAACTTTATTAGGAAACATGTTACAATAGCTGTTAATGCTAAACAGTACTATCTCTAATCCTATTTGGCCCCTTAAACTGACAATACTCTTGTTTCTTGTAGTCCTTTGTAGATTTATACAGTCACTCTCTCTCTGGGTCTGCAAAGCTGCTTTCTCTCTTTCTCTATGGTCAGCTGGTCTCTGCCTCTTGCCATACTAGTCTCTGAAGGCCTTCAGGAGATCCAAGAGACCTCTTTGGTGGTTTTTCTGGAACTTTCTATTATTCTGGCCAATTGGGGGACACGCTTAATAGTTTGAAACTTTGTCAATCATTGGGATGGGTTGTTAGTGTTTGTTTCTTTGTGTAGGAGGACTTGGTGCCTTTCTGTCTGGGCCATCCTTTGTTTAGTGGATAAGTTGCTGGGGGTATGTCTGTCCAGGATAACTGTTGTCTCTGATATTGTGATCATGTTATTAGCACCTGGCTGCTGGGTTTGCATTCTGTCTGGTATGTGCGTTTTCTAACTTAAGAGTTTTACTTGGCCAATGTGCCCAGCATCCCTTGCTGTTTGGCCAAGTTAGCAATCTGTCTGTGTTTTAGCAGCCAGGAGGCTGCTACACAATGGATTCATAGATTTATTAGACACTTATTTCCAGAATTTTATTCAAATTCAAATTCCACCATCTGCCGTGGCAGGATTTGAACCTGGATCCCCAGAGCATCAGTCAGAGGTTGCTATTTTGGGACTGGTTTCACAGTAACATTAGGGAAGCCTGGAGATAAACACACTGTGTGGCCTGGGGATGGAAGGAAATGCATAGTGGGAATGTTTTTCCAGTAAATCTCCCAACAGGGGCTGAGGTGCCGTTAATAAAGAAATAAGTTGCACCTCTAGGGCATCTTTCATGATGTAGGGATGTTCCAAAGTGGCATCAAAGCACTTTGGCATTGTAGCCACTGTAGTGGAAAATGAGAGAGTCCATTTGAACACAGCAGGACCTCAGAAAGCAAATGAGACAAATATCCAATCAGTTTATGGCAGGGCATGGGGAACCTTTCTTTGCAATGCAGAGAGTGCTGTCTGATCTGTTCAGCTGAATAGGCAGATGAACCCTTAGTTTAACATCTTATCTGAAAGATAGCTCCACTAACACAACAGTGCTCCTGAGTACTGCACTCCAATGTTGCAGCGCTCCCTCAGCACTGACCCTCCGGCAGTGCGGCGCTCCCTCAGCATTGACCCTCTGGTGGTGCAGCATTTAATCAGTATTGATATTGAGAGCAAGAGTCTGGACTTTGTGCTTGGTTTCTTGACTGAAAATGGAACCTTCTGATCTGGGGATGGCGATCCTGCCACTGAGGCATACCATAAGATATAGGAGCAAATATAGGCCATTTTGGCTTATTGAATGTACTTTGCCATTCGATCATGAATGATATGTTTCTCAACCCCATTCTCTTGCCTTCCCCCTGTAACCTTTCATCTCCTTACTAATCAAGAATCCATCTATCTCTGTCTTAAATACACTCAATGACTAAGCTTCCATTGCCTTCTGTGGCAATGAGTTCCACAGATTAACCACCCTCTGGCCAAAGAAATTCCTCCTTATCTAAGTTCTAAGGGTTGTCTCTTCACTCTGAGGCTGTGCCCTCTGGTCCTAGTCTCTCCTAATAGTGGAAACATCTTTTCCACATTCACTCTATCCAGGCCCCTCAGTATTCTGTAAGTTTCAACCAGATTTCCCCCTCATCCTTCTAAACTCCATCGAATACAGACCCAGCATCCTCAGCTGCTTCTCATATGATAAGCACTTCATCACCAGGGTCATTCTTGTAAATCACCTCTGAACCCCCTCCAACATCAGCACATCCTCCTTTAGATATGGAGCCCAAAACTGCTGACAGTATTCCAGATGTGATCTTACCAGTGCCTTATACAACCTCAGCAGTACATGCCTACTCTTGTATTCTAGCCCTGTTGCCATGAATGCGAAAATTCCATTTGCCTTTCTAACTGACAACTGAGCTTGCATGTTAACCTTGCATGAATCCTGAACTAGGACTCCCAAGTACCTTTGTGCTTCAGGTTTCCAAAGCCTTTCCCCATTTTGAGAATATTCTATGCCTCTATTCTTCCTATCAAAGTGCATAACCTCACACTTTCCCACATTGTATTCCATCTGCCACTTCTTTGCCCACTCTCCTAGCCTGTCCAAGTCCTTCTGCAGCTTCTCCCACCTCCTCAACATTTCCTGTGCCTCCACCCATCTTTGTTGCATCTGCAAACATAGCAACAATAACCTCAATTCCTTCATCTAGATCATTAATGTCTAACGTGAATAGTTGCGATCCCAACACTGACCCCTACGCAACTCCGATAGTCACTGGCTGCCATTCTGAAAAAGACCCATTTATCCCCACTCTCAGCCTTCGGCCAGTCAGCCAATCCTCTGTCCATGCCAGTACCTTGACATTAACACCATGGGCCCTTATCTTATTTCACAGCCTCCTGTGCAGCACCTTGTCTAAGGCCTTCTAGAAATCAAAATAGATCACATCCACTGGCTCTGCTTTGTCTAACCTGTTGCACTGTCAATAACCCTGTGCCTTTGGATTTGCAGTTGTGCTGTCTGCAACCAGACAGTCTCATCCTTTTGCAAAATATGCCTCTAATCTAATGGAACGTTGGCTAGGTAGAATTGTTTATGAAAGACAACTCATTTTAGTTAAAATACTGTTAAGATTTGTGATGAATTCCCAACCTTTCAACTGTAAGAATGGGTCAGTGGGTCATCATTCATTCTGCATGTGATTCCCCTTGTGTGGTAGTATGGAAGTGAGCTCAAGGAGGCATATGCTCAACCAATGTTTAGCTCAGCCTGGAGATGAGTGAGGGACAGTTCAGCTGGCCTCACTCTCCTGGTTGAGGGCAGGTAGATCAGGCATTCACTATCTATCACTCCCATTGGGTGATAAAGCAAAGTGGCTGTTGTAACATCATTTCAGAACTCAATGGACTGTGTTGAAGGCTGGTTCCTTGAGTGAGTTCTTCATACTTATGAGGCCATGTCCTAATGAAGATGCCACTGAAAGTGAGAATGTGGGACTAACACGATGACTTGCGTGAAAAATTAGTTTCTTTGTTCTGACACAGTTTATTGCTTCTTGATAGATAAAGAATTGTAAAGATGCCAACTACAGCAGACGATCAAATGCAAAGTTAACAACAACCCAGTTCCATCCAGCTGCTCAAGTAATACTGACTGCTGGGCTTGATCAGTCCATCTCACTCTTTCAGGTAGGCTTTCCAATCCTGCCAATGTATTATTAATACTAAACATTTTATCCTGTGACCTTTTGTGCAAGCGTAGAGCGCTGATAGTGTTTGTGGCCCATGAGCCAGACTGATTCAGATGCGGTAGCACCCAATTTTCATTCCACTTCAGGTCGATGAAAAGACAAACCCCAAGATTCAGAGTATTCACCTGGAGCAGTTTCCTGTGTACAAAGCTCGCTTCAGTGCAGATGGAGAGCAGGTTATTGCTACAGGCATCCACAACAAGATGTTCTACATGTACAATATGATGGCTGGGAAAATCATTCCTGTCTACAATGTCCGAGGTGAGAATTCCTGCACTTCTAAAACTATATTTCCCAGAGCATTCAGGCTCCTTGAACGGTTGGCAAGAATTTTGACACATTGACAATCAGAAGCCAGCATTAACGATTGAACTCTTGAGGATTTTATTTTTACAGAAATCTGCTACCTGGAAGAATGGGTTTAAAACACAGGAGAAGGGGAAACTGAGCAATGGCTAGGGAAGATTGATTGAACTGGGGAGTGGGGGTGGTGTTGAAGAAAATGTGTTAAGAGTTTTAAAGAGGTATGTGAAGGCAGCGAATGCAGCAGAACATCAAGTAGAATTTGGAGAGTTCCAAAGAGAGAGGTGTAGCGAGATAAAAATCGATCTCTGGAGCAGGAGAGGATGAGAACAGAAAACCAGTGAAGGCTGCAGTGAAAAATAAACTTCAAAAGAAAGTTAAATTAGAAATGTGAAGAATAAGAAACTATTTCTCAGCATTATTCCATCGCATGGCTGTGTGCAGAATAAATGAATAATACTGAGTTCTGTTTCCATGATCTCACTTTTTTTTTTTCTGGATCAGCTCACTTCACAAAGGAGGATAAGCTTCTTGACACTGGCCTCTGTGGAATGGGGGCATCACATCAGCCTTGTGCTACAGTGTTAGAGGAGAAAGTGTCTGACCTGCTGTTGTAAAAGAATTGCTCTCGTACATCAAGGTTGGAGAGTATTTTGAAAAATTCAGGGGTCCTGAGTATTGCTGGAATCTGACCTTCCTGACTATTTCAAGACTAGTCAGCAGCCACCTGTTACACTCAAGTGTTTCTCTGTTTCACAGCGACAGAAAGACATATCTGTAACTTTTTTTTATTCATTCAGAAGGTGTGGGCATAGTTTGCTAGGCCAGCACATAAAGCCCATCCATAATTGCCCAGAAGGGAGAGTCAACCACATTACATGTAGGCTAGACCAGGTAAGGACTGCAGTTTGCTTCTCGAGGACCAGGTGAACCAGATGGCTTTTGCCAGCAATCGACAATGGTCATCATTAGACTTTCAATTCCAGATTTTTATTGAATTTCAAATTCAGGATTCAAACCGACAGCATTACCTGGGTCTCTGGATTAAGAGTCTAGTGATAATGCTGGGTGATAGGCTATCTCCTCCCCTGGCATGTTAGAAAATTTCAACAGATCCCAGGAGTTGCCAACCTGGAATCCTCAGCAGGTCTGACAGCATCTGTGGAGAGAGACAGAAAAACCGAGAGGTCTTCAAACACACGGAAATGCTGACTGTGTTCTCTCTACAAGTACTGCCTGACCTGCTGAGTATTTCAGATATCCATCATCTGCAATATTTACTCCAATTTTATACCAGGCATGGCTGCTTTTCCTGGATTCTCATGCTATACTCTTGTCTCTGAAACCGTTTTTGATTTTTGTGTTTGTAGGGTTGGAGGAAAGGAAAGTTAAAGAGTTTGAAGTTTCACCAGATGGCTTGTTTATGCTGCTCCTTGGGACCTCAGGGTATCTGCACCTTCTCTCCATGAAGGTAAGTTACAAAGGATCAACTCTGTAATCTACTGGGTCTGTGTAAACCAGAGTCCAATAGAAATCACTAACCAACTACTAATTTGGTTATGGTGACATTATTTTAGTCACTAACTTCAACAGAAAATAACAAGTTGCATCTCTGTAGTGCCTTTAACAGAATTGTACTCCAACACAATCTGCAACTTCATGGACCAGCATATCCCCCACTCTACCATTACCGTCAACCCTGGTGTAATGGAGAGTGCAGGAGGCCATGCAAGGAGCAGCACCAGGCATATTGAAAAATGAAGGTGAACCTTCAAAACAGGACTACCTGTGTGCTAAACAGCATAAGCAGCAAGTGATAGATAGATCTAAGTGAATCCACAACCAATGGATCAGATCTAAACTCTGCAGTTCTGCCACATCCGGTCGTGTATTGTGTTGGACAATTAAACAGCTCACTGGAGGAGGAGGATCCACAAATATCCCCATCCTCAATGATGGGGGAGTCTAGCACATCAGTGCTGAAGATAAGGCCAAAACATTCACTGCAATCTTTAGCCAGTTGTGCCAAGTGGATGAACCATCTTGGCCTCCCACAACATCAAAGATAACAGACTGCAACGAATTTGATTCAAGTGATATCAAGAAATGGTTGGAGGCTTTGGATACTGCAAAGGCTATGAGCCCTTTACAACTTTTTGACAATAGTACTGAAGGGACTATTTTAGTTTGGGAACATGGTTGGCGTGGACTAGTTGGACCAAAGGTTCTGTTTTCATGCTGTACGACTCTGACCTGTGCTCCAGGACTTGCTGCACAGTTTCAGTACAGCAGCCCGAGGTGACTCGCGACGAGAGCGGGAGACGGCAGCCCAAGGAGACTGGCTGTGAAAATGGGAGCAGGAACAGCCTGTGAGGTGGCGAGAGCAGGCAGCCCAGTGTGGGTCAGGCCCTTGTGAGGAATGTGAGCCCAGCATGGCTGGGTGCTTATGTCAGAAGTCATATGACACCAGGTTATAGTCCCGACAGGTTTAGTTGAAATCACAAGCTTTTAGAACGCTGCTCCTTTGTCAGGTGAAATGCTTATGGACTGTGGTGTTGAACTTTTAACTCTGCTTCTTTGTTTTTTTACTTTTTAGTAAGAAGGACTGTAAGGTTCAACCTTTTAACTTATGTTTTTCTGCTTTGTAACTAAGATTTTGTACTTGGGTACCTTTTGTACTTAAGATGGCCCCATAAGTGACAACTTGGAAACTTTTCACTCAACTCATGTGAGCATGTATAGACAATAAACCTAATTCAATTCAATTCAACGCTGGCATTTTCCCAAGAATGTGTAAAAATTGCTCAGGTATGTCCTGTACACACAAAAAGTAGGACAAATCCAACCCGACCAATTATTGCCCCATCAGTCTACTCTCGACCATCAGTAAGGTGATGGAAGGTGTAATTTAACAGTGTTATTGAGCAGCACCTGCTCAGTGATGCCCAGTTTGGGTTCCACCAGGGCCACTCAGCTCCTGACCTCATTACAGCATTGGTTCAAAAATGGACAAAAGAGCTGAATTCCAGAGGTGAGGTGAGAGTGACAGCCCTTGACATCAAGGCTGCATTTGACAAAATGTGCATCAAGGCCCCCCCCTTCCCCCTGACCCATGGAAACCAACAGTCAGCTATCATCACGGACGAACTGTCTCTTTTGGTTGGGGTCATGAAGAAAGATGACATAAAGAAAGATGGTTGTGATTGTTGGAAGTCAGTCATCTCAGCTCCAGGACATCTCTGCAGGAGTTCCTCAGGGTAATGTCCTAGGCCCAACCATCTTCAGCTGCTTCATCAATGACCTTCCCTCCATCATAAGGTCAGAAATGGGACATGGGGACATTCACTGACAGTTACACAATGTTCAGTGCTATTTGTGACTCCGCAGAAAATGAAGCAGTCTGTGTTCAAATGCAACAGGACCTAGACAATAGTCAGGTCAAGTGCCAGGCAATGACTGTCTCCAACATGAGAGAATCTATCTACTGCCCCTTGACATGCAATATCATTATCTCTGCTGATTCCCACACTATTCACATCCTGTGCTTACCATTGGCCAAAAACTGATCTGGACTGCTGTGATGGAATACAATTCAGTTGCCTGGATGAGTGTAGCTCCAAGAATAGTCAAAAAGCTTGACACCATCCAGGACAAAGCAACCAGCTAATTGTCACCGCATCCACTGTCACTTTCACCATTCCACCTCTTTTGCAGCAGTGCATACTATCTACAAGATGCTCTGCAGAAGTTCACCAAGGGTCCTTAGACAGCACCTTCCAACCCCCACAACCACTTCCATCTAGGAGGACAAAGGCAGCAGTTACAGGAGAACATCACCACCTGCAAGTTCCCCTCCAAGCCACTCACCATCCTGACTTGGAAATGTATCACTGTTCCTTCACTGTCACTGAGTTAAAATCCTGGAACTCTGTCCCTAGCAGCATTGTGGGTCTACATGTGGCACATGGATTTCACGGTTCAAGAAGACAGATCACCACCACCTTCTTAAGCAACCAGCGAGGCAGAACTGTCATATCCCACGAGTTAGTTAATAAAAATATCCCAAGGCCCTCCATGGGACTGGTGTAGAGTTCCTCCATGATGATAGCTGACTGTTGGTTTCCATGGGTCAGGGGTAAGGGGGCCTTGATGCACATTTTGTCAAATGCAGCCTTGCGGGCTGTCACTCTCACCTCACCTCTGGAATTCAGCTCTTTTGTCCATTTTTGAACCAATGCTGTAACGAGGTCAGGAGCTGAGTGGCCCTGGTGAACCCAAAATCTGATTCCAAACTGCAAGAAGCAATGAAAGTTTAGTCAAAGAGATAATGTTTAAGAAAATCCACCAAGGGCAAAAGAACAGTAAAGAAGCAGAGAAATGTAGGGAGAGAACTCCAGACCTTAGGGTCCAGACAGCTGAATGCCCAGCCAAGATGGATTGATTCCATCCAATCAGAGGGTACTTGGGAGGACAGAATTAGAGGAGCATAGGAATCTCAGCATAAACTTGCAATCAAAGAAATTTTGTATATTTTTGTCGAACAAATGCCACCCTTCAGTGACAGCCTGCAAAACCTGTCTCTTCAGCAAAGTTTAGAATTCTGGCTAAAGTTTGAGATATTTCCCATCTGAGTTGAACTTCCAACTGTCCATCAGTTAGTTGCAAGCAGTACTTTGACTTTATTGGTACGATTGCTGAGCCTGTGAACAGAGACATTCTGCTTTTTGAGCCATCGTTTTTACCAAGCACTGCACAAAAAGGTTAAAAGTTCGTGTGTGTTCACCATGTGAATGTGGATGAAGAGATTGCGCCCTGTAACTCTGGGAATACTCATAGGGATGGTCTGCAGTGCTGACAGGACAAGTTAATTAGGTTTCAACACTGCCTTGTTCATTATGCACATGGTTACTGAGGTGACATTGCAGTGTTATTACTTTGATCTGAAAACTACAGGTCATCTGTCACATCAGATATGTGCTGCCTGGGAATTAGCACAGCTTAAATTTTTCATGCCAGCACAAATGCATTTCTGAACGGCTACCAGAGGTGTATTAATGCTGAGGACGAGGACAGTGGCCTAGTGGTATTATCGCTGGACTGTTAATCCAGAGACCCGGATAACGTTCTGGGGATCCAGATTCGAATCCCGCTAAGGTAAATGGTGGAATTTGAGTTCAATAAAAATATCTGGAATTATGAATCTGATGATGATCATGAATCCATTGTCGATTATTGGAAAAACCCATCCAGTTCACTAATGTATTTAGGGAAGCAAACTGCCATCCTTACTTGGTCTGGCCTACATGTGACTCCAGACCGACAGCAACGTGGTCGTCTCTGAACTGCCCTCTGGGCAATTAGGGATGGGCAATAAATGCTGCCCAGCCAGCAATGCCCTCATCCCATTAATGAATAAAGAAAAAAAAATTGTTTTTCTGCTGTCCTTGATTTTTGGTGTTTTCTGCTTTGTACATTTATGGTCCATAACACAAAGGGAAATCCTTGTAGTGCTGTACTTATGATCTAACTCTAGCTTCACTGAAATAAGGAGAAATTTCTTCAACCAGCCAGCAGTGAGCCTGTGGAATTCTGCCACAGAAAATAGTTGATGCAAAAACATTGTATGATTTCAAGATGGAGTTGGATACAGCAGCTGGGGCTAAAGGGATCAAACAATATGGGGGAAAGCAGGAAAAGGCTTTTGAGTTGGATGATCAGCCATGATCATGAGGAATGGCAGAACAGGCTTGAATGGCCCACCCATCCTCCTATTTTCTATATTCCTAGATCAGTCAGTGGGGGAGGCAGAAGACTGACATTCAGCCCCTCCCTCTAACCCTCCCACGCAGACACAAAGCATTTCCCCAGAAGAGTGAGGCTGAGTTTGGGACTACAGAATTGTCAGTATGTCTCAGAGCTCTGAGACCTGGCGGGCAAATGCTGGCAACTGGGAAAGGTGGAAAACCTCGTCTCAGTGGCCACTTTTCATGTGTGGACCAGAGCATTGTGTGAAAGGCTACTTGGCTACAGAGGCATCACGTGCTACAGGAGCACAGCTGCTCGTGCTGGTCATGCATATTTCCAGCTCTCTAACAGTCAGGGCTCAATAACCCCTACAGATTTCCCCTTGCCCATCTAGGGGAGGGGAGGCTTGGAGGAGTGAATGAACTGATGTAAACGATTATAATCTCCTTCCCCACCTACCAGGAGTGAGTTTACCCTTTTCTCCCAGGCACTGACCAGGGTTTGGTTCTTGCTTGTGAGTCACTGCAACCTGTACATTCACCCTTGGAGCTGACCTGCTACTCCACATTTCATGGGACAGTAAATACTTTTGTTCATTTGATGGCCTAATATTTAATGCCAACCAATTCAGATTGTCTATCAATGTTCCTCCGGCAGACTAAGGAATTGGTGGGTAGTATGAAAATTAATGGAAAGGCAGTCGCAGCCACCTTCTCTCCTGATGGGAGCACAATCTACACACACTCTGGTAAGCAGACATTCTACTGTGGTTTTGGATTTGGTAATAAGGTAGGGATAGGGTGTAGGACAGAGACTGCGAGATTGGTAATGGGCTGGGGATCAAATAAGTGTGTTGGGAATGTAGTGCATAACCCATTTACCAGTTAAGCAATTAGAATAGATGAGGGTAGTTTTTCCGTATGAAAATGGAAATACAAATGATATACAAATGGTCTATGTTGAAACCAGTCCTACTTCCCCGTTTTCTTATCATCATCCATAACAGTCACAACTCTTGCAGTTTTTGAATGCTGTGCTGTAACTGTGCAGTGAATATAACTATGGCTCTCATTGAATGGTGAAACAGGCTCTAAGGCTGAAAGACCTGCTCCTGCCCCTATATTCTATTACTTACCACCTTATCCCAATCCCTATCCCTTACCACCTCATTCTCAGCTGATATACCTGTATCCTATTCTTCCCAGGTGTACAGCTCATTCTTGGTGTGATGTCAAGAGTAAAATTCACCTAACATTGATTGGGCAAACAAGAATGTTGTCTAGCTGAATCCATTTTCTTTGGATTTTGCATATCTTTTTGTTTGAGACCCCTTTCACTTGTCTGAGGTGTCAGGTTCCACAGAGCGCTGTAAATGCAACCAGCTTATTGAGTACCAACAAAAGAGCTCTGGTTTACCTGGTCCATTGACCAGCCCCTGAATAAGTGTAATGAATCCCTGAGTTACAGCATTTGTTTTTAGCTGGTGCTCATGCTGGGTGGGTCAGTTCAGGGTTGTGCATTCTCTAGTTTTTAACCAGTCTTCGTCCTTTTATGCTATTGTTCCAGATGAAGGGGAGGTTTATGTTTGGGATGTGAAGAGTAGGAAGTGTCTGACCAGATTCATCGACGAAGGCTGCCTGAGAGGAATGTGTATTGCTGTCTCCCGGAATGGGCAGTATGTGGCCTGTGGGTAAGTGGCACGCTGTCCTGACAGTTTCTGAAGGAAAGAACAAAAGTGCAGTGCAACCTTTCCCACAGTTGTCAGTCCTTATCTTTCCAAGGTTTTTAAAGGTGTTCTCCATGTGTTCGGTCTTAGGCTGTCCTGCTGATTCAGTTTCTCCAGAGTTTGACTGAGGGTCGTTGCAACTGATTACAATAACAAAGATCCTCATGATTATAATCCCATAATAGGGACATGGGAGATTGAACCAGGCTATGTGTGCCTGTTCACTTTAACTTCCTTATATACTCCAGGACATCACTTTTTTCTTCTGCATGTCCTTAGTAATTGTTTAGTGCTCAGTCTTCTTTAACGTATTGAAATACATTTATTCTGAATTCTAGCACTGAATTATTTGAGCTTTGGCATACCTCAAATATTGGGTATTGCAGTGACAGTTTATGTTGAGGGATTCCGATTTCTCTCTGTTCTGTTCCCAGGCTAGGCACAAACCATTCAAAAAATATAACATTAAGCGTCCCCAGCAGGATCAGAAAATAACTCCGTTATCCCCCTTTAATCCATGGTGGATCCTTTACTTGCTTATTGGTTTAAGTCCTTATAGTGGTATTACCAGCAATACAAACATCTCATTAAAGATACTGGGCAGCACTGGCAAGCTTCCCCTTCCTACTTCTCATGCTGTGCAAAGAGCTGGGTCTATATATTTCTTTTGCTGGCTCTAATCTGCATGTTTGAACTCTCTGCAGTTATAAGCCTTTCTTTGATTTTGTTTCCATGATAAATACAACTATCTTGCCACCTCCACTCCCTTATCACGATTTTGCAATTGGGAGAACTGCAGTACTCACCCTTTTATTAAGGTTGACATGTGACTGTCAAGTGAGAGTCAGTGACCTTCAGCTGTGCTTGATCCTCGTGGAGATCTTCCAGTGTGAACATTCGATGGTGAAACTCAGGCACAATCTTTTTTCACCACATCTTTCCCATGCAGATTGAGCACACACTGCCTTGCTTTGCTAGAAAAACTGCATCATTTGTGTACAGTTTAAATTAACATTTAAAAACTTGGATTTTGTGGTAAATTAGAATTGATATTTCTGAGTTTGAATGGAACAAACATGGAAAATATGTTCTTAGAGGTCAAAAATAAGATTGGATTTGCCAAAGAACTTAATTAGGTATACAGTGAACCTGTAGAGCAATTCTGGACCCAGGAGATGGATCAGGCGTTTAGCCTGTCTTGCCCTGTGACCAATTCCATTCCCACTTTAATGAGGTAGACGCCTCATTCAATGTGGTTGTGGCCAGGATGATCTGAGAGAGTGCTGCATTGCAGGAGAAGCCATCTTTATAGACTGTAGCCTTGCCAGCTCGTGAGCATACCGTGGAACCCTTTGAATAACTTCCCCTGGTGTCAAAATCCAAACACGTCCATCAACTAACGGGTTCCCAAATCTCTCCAGCACTGGGTGCTTTCCTTGCCCTCCTCCCTGGATCTGTTGTAGAAAGCTTGATAAGAGATTGATTGTTAGATTAGTCAACAGCTCTAGTGTTGGAGGATTACGTGACTATGAAGATAGTAGAAAGTGGATTGTAATTTTCTTTTTATGTAGTCCTTCCTTTAATCCTAACTAACAATAAAAAGCAGCTTAATGGATCTCTTTCATTGCTTTCTCTGACAGGTCCAGTTCTGGAATTGTGAATGTTTATTCCCAAGATACCTGTCTACACCAAACTAACCCTAAACCTGTGAAAGTTATCAGGAACCTGGTTACCGCAGTGACATCATTGGCCTTTAATCCAACAACAGAAATCTTAGCTATTGCCTCTAAGTCCACAGACGATGCAGTCAAGATGGTAGGTGACGTTTCTGACCAATGGAGAGGACGGTATTTTTAATTCATTTTGAACCGGATTCTGATTTTTCTCTGAAGGTTGAGAGTCTTTGGAATTCCCTTCCTTAAAAGGGGTGGATGCAGAATCTTTAAATACTTTTAAGACAGAAGTAGATAGATTTCTGATTACCAAAGGGATGCGAGATCATCGGGAGTTAGACAAGAATGTAGAGCTGAGGTTAAAATCGGACCAGCCATGATCTTATTGCATGGTGGAGCAGGCTTGAAGGGCCAAGTGGCTAGTCTTGTTCCTGTCCGTTTGACATTGTCCCCTGCACAGCAAAGCCCAGATCATTAACACATGCAAAGGTATGGGGAATGTGCAGGAGGTTGGCACTAGGTAATGATGCTCGCTTGAAGGGCCGCTGCTGGCACGATGGGTCAAATAACCTCCTTTTGTACCATAATGGTTCTGTGATTCTGTAATTTTGGCACTATGTACCCTTGTCATAGAGTCTGGTACTAGAGGAATTAATTTCTTTGTCTTTATCTTTGTACTGTTAAATTATTCAATCAATAAATCAGAGCCTGATCTGTTACACATGAGGAACTCTAGCTTCAGTTCCACCCAGACAGTTCAGTCATCAATGGAATTTATGTGGCTGTGTGACATGTCCTTGTTACGCAAACAAGGCTGACAAAAAGAAAGTCACTGAGCTTAAGCATTTTTCTTCCATTTTCTTTGATTAATGGAGCCTTTCAATGTTATGTTCAATTAACTTAGTACAGTGAAATGAGGGACTGACTTACACACAAGTTCATTTTTAATCAGCTCTGGTAGTCTGCCTTCAGTCAAACAAGAATCATTGTGATCCCCGTTGATAATCATGGAGCTGTCTCTCTGGTTGGGATCCTGAACATTTGTTGCACAATTACAATCTGTGTGGCCAACATAAATCAGATGGAAAATAGAACATTTTGGGTAAACTTGTAATTGCAGCTGTAGTGTTACTTTAAATACTTCTTAGAATCCACTCACTGCCTGTATCGGTGGCAGAGACAAGATATCTCATATCTTTATAGAAGTATTTGGATGTGCATTTGTGATGCCAAGGTATGCAAGGGAAAATGGGATGAGAACAGTCATTTGGTTGTTTTTGATCTGCACAGACACAGTGGACTGAGGGGCCTTTTTCTGTGCTGTAGGTCTCTCTGCCAATGTGCAGATGACCTGGGAGATGTGTTTTCGCCTTGACATTTAAACTGTGTAGCTCATGGTCAATCGGTGTTATTGAGGAAGAGGTTGCCTATTGCTGACTGTTGTTATGTTCAGCACTCCATCCCTCAGTTGAGCTGGGTAGATGCTGTGGGAGCTCACAGTGAGTGGCTGGTGGGTGGAGAGGAAGAGGAGCTAACCACATCTGAGTGGTCATAACACCTCACAACAATTCTGGAGGGGCCTTGGATTCATCTCCTCCATTGGCGCATAAACAGGGAATTGTGAAACAATCTTTCTCATAATTCAAAAAAAAACTGTCTGGTCTATCACATCCTTCACACTTGATTGTTTCTGATGAAGGTGCAGCCAGTGTGACATGTATCACGTTCACTTCAAATAAAACAGCAGCAAGACAGAACTGACCAGGAGGAAATCCAGCAAAGAAGAATAACCAAAGAATGAGCTAGAGACTAAGCACTTTCGGCTGAACATTATACTAAGCTCCTCTGAGGGAAGGAGCTGGAGATTTAATGGCAGCTGTCAACAAAAATGCCCTAAGAAATCATAACTAGTCCATGACTGATTTATGGAGGTATCAATTTCCTAAACAAAGGATGGGCCCTGTTACACTCAACCCCACATCAATAAGCAAAACTTACCATTGTGTACCAGATCTCCCACAATTCCATGGGGCATCAGCTGTACCCCAGAAAGTTTGTCACGGTAGTGATAGGGTGCAGCATTCACCTTTTATTCAGGTTGGTGAAGATTCTGACCTCCTGCAAGCCTTTAGAGGTTTTGATCAGGATGTTAATTGATATTTAAACTGCAATGTTTTCTTTTCATAAATAATTCTGGATTCTTTTCTGCAGATCCACATCCCATCCTTCACGGCATTTTCCAATTTCCCACTGGTTGGTAAGAAGACGATTTGCTTGGTACAGGAAATGGACTTCTCCCCCAGGAGTGGATTCTTTTCCATAGCCACGAACCAAGGCAAAGCCTTGTTGTACAGGTGCGCTTAACACACAGCTCAGAAAACTGATCGAGGCTATTTAAGTCTGGTTCATCTGGACATCTTGTATTTGATTTTTGGGTTGTACATTCATTATGGATTCAAGTGCATTCCTTGGGAGCAGGAAATTTGCAGTTTAATGCTTCTGTCATCTTCTTGGGTGTTAATCTACTCTGATTGATAAGCTTCCTCTTGAGCTCCTGGTTCCCACAGCTGCCTGATCTTTTGGGTGGTCTCTGCAGATATGTTGACAACGGTCTCTGAGAATTCCGTCCTTGTGCAATAAGCTGCAAACTGGAGTGACCATCAAGCAAATAGGGTTCGAATTCTGGTTATTTTCAGTGCCCTCACAATCTGACCCCACTCCTGCTTGAGGAGCTTTGGTTTGTATCTTTCTTTTTATCACTCACTTTTTCTCTTTCCGTATCCTTTTGTCTTTTTAATTTTCTATCAGCATCCATTTCTCTCTTTTTTTTTGTCTCTTTTATCTGTGTCTCTGTCTGCATTTTTCTGTTGCTTTATCCCTGCATTGTTTTACAATTCTATATATCACTCTGCTTCCTTCCTGTCTTTATCTCAATCCATCTGGCACCACAATTAGCTCTGATGTAGACCAGGATCACACAAAGTCCAAGTGAGCATTAGTAGCAGGGGACTTGCTAGTCAGGGGCACTACGGGCATTTCTGTGGCCACAATCGAGACTCCAGGATGGTGTGTTGCTTCCTGTTGCCAGGCTGAAGGATGTCTTTGAGCGGTTGTGTGAAATTCTTGTGGGGGAGGGTGAGCAGCCAGAGGTTGGTGTGCACATTGGTACCAGTGATAATAGGTAGGAAAAGGGGTGAGGTCCTGAAGAGTGATTATAGCGAGCTAGGCAGAAGGCTAAAATGCAAGACCTCAAGGGTAGTAATTCCTGGACTACTTCCGGTGCCGTATGTTAGCATGAGTAGGAATAGGACAATTTGGCAGATGAATGTGTGGCTCGAGAGCTGGTGTGGTGGGCAGGGATTCAGATTCTTGGATCATTTGGATTTCTTCTGGGGTACAAATGACCTGTACAAGAGAGACAGTTTGTACCTAAACTGAAGGGAGACCAATATCCTGGAGGGGAGATTCGGTAGAGCCACTTGGGAGGGTTTATACTTGTCTGGCAAGGGGCTGATCCAAAGCAGTAGGGAGACAAAGAGAGCAAGTTAACTAGTAAAGGCAGTGTTGGTAACCTCAGTACTGGACAGGGCAGGCAAGAGCATGACAGGAAGCAAGGGAATTTTGGGCTAGACTGCATTTATTTCAATGCAAGAGCCAGACAGATAAGGCAGATGAACTCAGGGCATGGATAGGTACTTGGACTGGGATGCTATAGCTGTTACAGAAACACGGTACAGATAGTATAGGAAGGGAGGCAAGAGAGGAGGGGGTTTGTGTTTTTGATTAGGGAGAACATCATAACAGTACTGAGAGAAGACATTCTTTAGAATTTGTTCACTGAGTCTACAATTTTTTTTTATTATTCATGTATCCCAGGACTTTGTGGGAGGGTGTGGATGAAATTGTGGGGCCCCTAGTGGAGATATTTGTAACATTGACAGCCACAGGTAGAGTGCCGAAGATTGGAGGGTGGCTAATGCTGTGCCATTATTTAAGAAAGGCTGCAGGGAAATGCCTGGAAACTACAGACTGGTGAGCCTAATATCCATGGTGGGTAGGTTGTTAGAGGGGATTCTGAGAGACAGGATCTACTGGCATGTAGAGAGACAAGGTCTCATTTGGGATCATCAGCATGGCTTTGTGTGCGGGAAATCGTGTCTCACGAATTTGGTTGAGTTTTTTGAAGGGGTGACCAAGAAAGTAGATGAGAGCAGTGCAGTAGATGTCGTCTGCATGGACTTTAGCAAGCCTTTGACAAGGTACAGCATAGTAGGTTGTTGAGTAAGGTTAAACCTCACGGGGAGCTTGCCAATTGGATACAAAGTTGGCTTGACGGTAGAAGACAGAGGGTGGTTTATCATACTGGATGCCCATAACCAGCGGTGTGCTACGGGGATCAGTGCTGGGTCAGAGATAGCAAGAATTGCAGATGCTGGAGTAAGAGTCAACACAGAGGTCAGGTCAGGACCCTTCATCAGAACTGTCGACTCTCCTGTTCCTCTGATGCTTCCTGCTGTGTTCCTTCAGCTCCAAACTGTGTTGATTGATGCTGGGTCCACTGTTATTCATCATTTATGTAAATGAATTAGATGAGAATTTCAGAGGTATGGTTAGTATTGCGGATGACAGCACGATTGGTGGTATAGTGGACAGTGAAGAAGGTTATTTGGGAATGCAGCGAGATCTTGATCAGTTGGGCCAGTGGACTGAGGAATGGCAGATGGAGTTTAATTTAGATAAATGCATGGTGTTGCATTTTGGTAAGGCAACAAGGGCAGGACTTACTATGTCAGTGATAGGGCCCTGGGGAGTGTTATAGAACAAAGAGATCTAGGGGTACAGGTTCATAGCTCCTGGGGGCACGGTGGCTCAGTGGTTAGCACTGCTGCCTCACAGTGCCAGGGACGTGGGTTGGATTCCGGCCTTGGTCAACTGTCTGTGTGGAGTTTGAACATTCTCCCTGTGTCTGTGTGGGTTTCTGCTGGGCGCTCTGTTTCCTCCCACAGCCCAAAGATGTGCAAGTTAGGTGGATTGGCCATGTTAAATTACCCATAGTGTTCAGCGATGTATAAGTTAGGTGCATTAGCCAAGGGAGATGCAAGTTTAGGGGGATGAATCTGGTTGGGATGCTCTTCAGAGGGTCGGTATGGACTTGTTGGGCCAAATGACCTGTTTCCACACTGTGTGCTTCTATGAAAGTGGAGTCACAGGTAGACAGGGTGGTGAAGAAAGCTTTCAGCATGCTTGCTTTTAATGGTCAGAGCACTGAGTATAGGAGTTGGGACGTCTTGTCGCACCTATTCAAGATATTGGTGAGACCACATTTGGAGTACTGCGTGCAGTTCTGGTCACCCTACTGTAGAAAGGACATTATTAAACTAGAAAGAGTGCAGGAAAGATTTACTTGGATGCTACGTGGACTGGAAGGTTTAAGTTATAAGGAGAGGTTGGATAGGCTGGGACTTTTTTCCCCTGGACCCTAGGAAACTGAGGGCTGACCTTACAGAGGTCTATAAAATTGTGAGAGACACAGATAAAGTAGATAGCTGACAGCTTTTCCCCATAGTAGGGGAGTCTAAAATTAGAGGGTATATGCTCAAGATGAGACGGTAGAAATTCAAAAGGGTCCAAGGGTAATTTTTTCACAAAGAGAGTGGTGAATGTCTGGAATGACTGCCAGAGGCAGTAGTGGAAGTGAGGACAATTTTGTCATTGAAGAAACATTTAGACAATTACATGGATGGGATAGGTGTGGAGGGATATGGACCAAATGCAGGCAAATGGGACTAGTTTAAATTGTGAATGGGCAAGGGCAAGTTGGTCTGAAGGGTCTGTTTCCATGCTGTAGACCTCTGACTTATCTGTTGCAATCTCCCTCACTGTTTTTACTTTTTTCTCTATTTCTCACAGAACCTTTCTCTATCTCGCTCTCTCTTTATTTCAAATCCAACTTAACCTATGAATCTCTGGAACAACACAGATCAGAGTGACCTTAACAATGTTCCTGAATTGAAGAGTGTGGTTTGAAAAGTTGGTTTTGCAACGGTTTGTCGAGGGCTAGAGATGCTGTTGGTTTCTGTCATAAAATGTACAGATTAACTCTTTGCCAGAAGGTAATGCATGTTGGCAGTTCAATCCATTCTAAGTTTTTTTTTAAACAAACTTCTTTCCTTTTCATCATTCTGTGTTTCCTGACCTCAGTCAGGCTAGCACATCATAGCAAAGCTCCCTCCTCACAGTCCCCAGAACCGAGGAGGGTGCCCCTGGTGTACTAATGTGATATTGTCCCATATCTGACCAAGTGGTTTCTTGAGTGCTATTGATCAGTGCTGAATTTCTCCTCATCTTTTTGAGGCAGTTCCACACCAAGACACAGCTGAGGATCGAAGGTGCACATCCCAGGGTTGTTGATCTGTATCGTAATGGTACTGTAATTGCCAGTCCCTTCACACTTCCTAAATGTTCCATTGTTGTGAAATTAACTTTTTAACTTCACTGATTGTGAAAGGAGAGGCCTCAAGATCTTAGTTTAAAATGTCCAGTAAGTTTCTGTTTACTTCTAAATATTTCTAATATTCTGTTCTTTGAGTCAATTCCTAAATGATTTGATCTCTTCCTAGGTTGAAGCACTATGCTGACTTCTAACCTGAGACTTTGGTGAGTGACTGCGTCCATCTTTCCTATTGTTGCTTGCACATACAGTTGTGTGTGTGAAAACTGCAGTGTATGTAATTGGCTGGCAGCTTGCAGGAAACTTGGCTCAGGGAGGCACAAATTCCCCAGCTTGCACTCCATCTGAGGGCAGCTGCTCAATGCCAGGTGGAGAATTTAGAGGGCAGTAAATTATCTCATTCAGGAACTCCAATTGACCATGGTCACCAGTGACAGGCCAAAACTAAACTTGGAAACTTGCAAATCTCTCATTGTATTGCAGTTGGGTTCATGCTGCCATCTGCACCAATTTAAAAGAATTGTACAGCACAGAAGGTGGCCAGTCAGCCCATTGTGCCTGTATCAGCTCTTACAAAGAAGGAGGCAATTAGTCCCATTCCCTTTACTCATAATTTGTAAATCTTGCCTTTGCTCATATTTATCTAATTCTCTTCTGAAAGATACAATTGAATCTGCTTCCATTGCCCTTCATGCAGTGCGTTCCAGATGCCAATGCACTTATTAAAATGTCACTCTGCACCTTCTGTCAGGCATGAACATGTTCTCTATACGTGTTGAAAACAGTCATGAGGTATCTCCTGAAATTGTGTTTTGTCTTTTAGAATAAGAAAAGATTCTGTTTTGGACATTTAGATCTCCGGATACAGCCATCGCTTTTGATGTGGCATTGCAAGTTGGAGAACAGTCTCATCAGTCGGATTCCACTGTACAGAGACAGCTCATAGTTTGCTCTGAGGGGAACTCTGAGCATTTCGTAAAGAAATGGAACCCTTTGTTTCTATGAAATAAATTGGCAGTGAGATGAGTTTTCAGATTTACTCCTGTCCAAGTCCTTTTGAGATAATAAATGGAATGTGTCCACCCAACTGTGATGTCCGTGGAGGCATATATAGTGTCCTGTAACAGACTATCACTGGGAGAGATGGACCTGGTGCTGTATGTGTGTTTCAAACTCCATATACTTGTGATGTTAATGGCCCTATCACATGATCCAGAACGAACTGGAGCAGCGATCTCACTGCACAGCAGCGTGGATCTGATCGTTAGGAGTACTCTGCGTTTTCCATAAGGAAGCAGCTTGTAGATTATACAGAGTGGAGCCTGTTCTTTAGCCTGTTATTGAACGAAGATTGGGTGGAGCCTTATATGACTGAATTTAAGCTGATGGCAGACTAGTCCTGCTTTCATTGAATTCGTAATGAGAGACCATTCGCACTATAGTCCTGGTGGCCGAATTGTTCTGCTCCCATTATGAGTGGTCTGTAACCCAGTGTATACGCCCTAACACAGTGCACTCTATCTGATTGTAGAGGCCTGCTTGAAACTACTCTGCACCGAACACAGCTCAAAATGTCAGCAAGCACACGCTTTCAAACAATATTTTTCTGGATTTATTAATGGCAGCCATTTAAAAACTGTCACTATTTAATTAAAACTGATATTAACATAATTATAATTCACTCCAAAGAATGTTCAGATGTAATTAATTAATGCCTCATCACATTTAATTTCACTGCTTGGCAATTTAATCAATGCAATTAAAATGACAACACATCATTTAAAAAATAAATTAAACGCTGAGAAAGATGTTTGCGCTCTTCTAATCAGATAAGTGCCAACAATGTAAAATCTAAGAAGTCCTATTTAATTGCATGCAAATCTTGTGCGTGTATACAATTAGGTGTGGTATTAACCAACATTAACATCATCAGAATGTGATATACACTTCACAGAACCCCAATCGCATAATTTGGAAGTCATTTAATTCCACTCACAGATAATTCCACTCACGTTGTTAAAAAGGTGATGCTTTTTGTTGTAGAGTAGCATGAAATGTCAGTGCTATTTATATTTCTTGCTGCTATAGTCTTAGGTGTTCCAGATCTCCATCCACATTCTCATGCAAAATTAGATGGTTAGGGGACAGATGCACAGGCATCTCAATCTAAATGCTCGGATGAGCAATGCCAGAGGACATCCTCCAGTATTACAGCAGTCATGATTTAATGGGTAGCATTCTCCTCAGAGTCAGAAGATGGTGAGAAAGTTGCTTACCAGAAGCATGAACTTCAAAGTCAAAGTTGAGACTTCCAGTGCAGTGCTGAAGGAGTGGTGCTCTGTCTGAGATAAGACATTAAACCAAGGCCCAATCTTCTCCCTCCTGGTAAACTCAAACGATTCCACTCTTTGCCATACGAAGAAGAGTGTGTGTGTTTGTTTGGGGTGGTTGGCGGCGTGTTCTGCCTGGTGTGCTAGGCAATATTTATCCATTAACCAACATCACTAAAGTACATTATTGGATCATTGTAACTTTACTGTTTGAAAGTTCTTGCTGTGTGTAAATTGAGTACTGTACATATTATGTTGTATGAATGCAAATCTTCCTGTTTTTATCTTTTTTCCCTAAACTTACTTCTTTCTCACTATAATAATTGCTTCAGTGTGAGCAGTAAAAGAATTTGTATTTATACAGCAACTTTAATGTACAAAATACAAAGTGCTTTTTCAGAAGCATTATACAGAATTTTATATGAAGCCAAGTTATGATCCCACTTGATGGTAATACTGGACAAGTCAGATACCTGAATAAAACCTGGCTTGATAGATCATGTTTAATCTTTACAGTTGGTTACTGTGGTGGCTAGTCATTGAAACATATTCATGTGAAGCTGCAGGTGTTCTTTTATATGCATAAGGTTATTACACAAAAGAAGCAAAGCTATGTATAAAAGTTACAAATATCTTAACACAAAACGGAAATTCAGTTCCATGGAAATCTCACTCCATCCTCAACTTTCTAGGTCTTTATTAAACTTACTTCTCTCAGTTACTTTTCCTTGGACCCCTGGCAAGAGTTTACAATGCCTTTCAGAGTCTGCTGACTTGAGCCTTCAACAGTTCTGATGGCCTGAACTGTCTTAAGAGTTTTATACAAGCTCTCTTGACTTGGAAACTACAAAACAATTATGCAGAGCTGATTTGATTCCTCTGCTCCAACACTGTGATCTATTTACTGTGCCTGTCATAAACTCATCAGTTTAAACATTTCATTGATTAACACCTAGGCAGCTTACTGAAATTGCATACCTTAGAAGTTATGTATTTAGATCACTATTCAAATGACTTTCTGACCTTAAAAAATAATCACCTTCACAAGACTAACCAAAATGTGTTTACCTCTATTTTTAGAAAAATCCAAATTGTAAAAGTGGTAATGTACACAGTTATCACAGCCGCATATGGGGAGATATTAGGCACAGCAGTTTGGTAGATTTTAAGAGGTGCCTTCAAGGAGGAGCAAGGGGTGGAAATGTTTATGGGAGGAATTCGAGAGCTTAGCCAATGATGGAGGAATCATAATTGGGGATTCTCAAGAGGTCAGGATTGGAGGAGTGCAAAGACCTCTGAGGATGTTATACAGATGGAAGGTACAGAAAAGGAGATTTGAAAATAAAGGCAAGAATTCTAAATTTGAGGTGTTTCCAGATCAGGAACCATTAGAGTGAATGCAAGTGATGTATGAACGGAACTTAGTGAGGGTCTTGGAAGAGCTCAAGTTTATGAAGGATCAGGAGAATATTGGAACAGTCGCATCTAGATGTAGCAGAAGCTCAGTTGAGGTAGTCTGCAGCTGGTGAGCTGTGGCAGTAATGGTGATAGATTATGTGGGATCCGGTGATGTACTTTTGAAGTGCAGTGTCTGTTCTCAAAATCACATGTTGCACACATCAAACTACCACACTAGAATGAAAATAACAAAATAATCTGGGTTAATTATGTGTCAAAGTAGATGGGATGGGGTTGGGAACCACCTGATCTACTTCAAAATAGAGAGATAGAACCTCAATCCAATGTCTCGTCTAAAAGATGATCCTCCTGATAGTGCAGCACCTGCCCAGTAATACATTGGAGAAAAAGGCGAAATAGAGATATTTCTGTAAAAAGCTGGAGGGCTGAGAGATCGCAGAATGAAGTGTTGCAAAATGTGAGATTTGGCTGGTGTTACTTCTTTGCAATTGTTATTTTGTTCATCACTTATTACTCTGGATTTTTTTCTCCATTAGCTCATCTCAGAGCTGCATCACCAATGAATCATTTGATGGTTTAATTCAAGCATTTTACTCCAGCATTTATACCTTGCTGTTCTGCTACCTGTGAGCACACATACACACTGAGATTTCTGAACTCTTAGCTGTGTCTGTTACTGAACATCTTCCTCAGTATGGAATCATCTTCCACACTGAATCCCTCAGTTTTTCTTTCAGGATCAGACAGAAGAGGCTTTAACAGTAGGTGGGGACTGCATTTAGCAACAGACTTTAATCTCATTAGCAGAAATAACAAGAAGGTTTTTGGCTGGAGAAATTCAGCAGGAGTGGCAGCACATGTGGAGAGAGAAACACAGTTAACATTCTGAGTCCAACACAATTCTTTGGAGCCTGAACTCTTCAGTTCCGAAAAGAGTTACTGGACTTGAAACGTTAACTCTATTTTTCACTCCACACATGGCTGCCAGACTTCTGAGTTTCTCCAGCAACTTTTGTCCTGAATTTCAGCATCCGCAGTACTTTTCTTTTATCTGAGATTTTAATTCATTACTGGAGATTGCATAAAGAGCACAGTGTAACTAATTCTGGACTCCACTCTCATCCCTTGTGTTCATATAGCACCTTTAACATAGTGAAATGTCCAAGGTATTAAACAGGAGTGTAATCACAAAAAAAAAATCATTATTGAATTACATAATGAAGAATTAGGACAGGTGACCAAACGGTAGATTTTGAGAAGGATCTATGGGAGAGTTAGATGAAGGGTTAGGATCATGATGAGGTTAATGTGATGAAAATAAGTTATTCACATCCAGAGTAATCACCAATTGGGATGAGTTGCACCAAAAGGCTTGTAATTTATATTGAAGATTTGTGATCTAGCTATGTTTATTAAATTGTGCCACTAGATGGTGATGTTGTATCAAACTTTTTATGGCCTGGGCATTATAACCTTTATTCATTCTTTATTGAGTGTCAATGGAAAAGATGGCTTTTACTGCCCGTCTGTAATTACCCTTGAGAAGGTGGTGGTGAGCTGCAGTCTGTGTGTTGTGATTTGACCCACAATGCCAATAGGGAGAGAATTCCAAGATTTTGACCCCATGACATTGAAAGAATGGCAATATATTTCCAAGACAGGACAGTGGGTGGCTTGGAGGGGAATTTGCAGGGTGTGGTATTCCTATGTATTTGCAGCTCTTGGTCATCTAGGTGCAAGTGGGAAATCATGGCCTGGTAGTATTATTATAAGACTATTAATCCAGAACTCAGCTAATGTTCTGGGGAGATAGTAGGAACTGCAGATGCAGGAGAATCCGAGACAACAAGGTGCAGGGCTGGATGAACACAGCAGGCCAAGCAGCATCATAGGAGCAAAAAGGCTGACGTTTCGGGCCTAGACCATTTCTGATGAAGGGCCTAGGCCCGAAACATCAGCCTTTCTGCTCCTATGATGCTGCTTGGCCTGCTGCGTTCATCCAGCCCTGCACCTTCTTGTCTCTAATGTTCTGGGGACCTGGGTTCACATCTTGCCCTGGCAGATGGTGGAATTTGAATTCAAAAAAGAATTTGGAATTAAGGATCCAATGATGACCATGAAACCATTGTTGATTGTTGGAAAACCCCATCTACTTGTACCCGTTGTGGCCTCCTCTACATCGGGGAAACCAAGCAGAGACTCGGGGACCGCTTTGCAGAACACCTACGCTCGGTTCGCGATAAACAACTGCACCTCCCAGTCGCGAACCATTTCAACTCCCCCTCCCATTCCTCAAACGACATGTCCATCCTGGTCCTCCTGCAGTGCCACAACGATGCCACCTGAAGGTTGCAGGAACAGCAACTCATATTCCGCTTGGGAACCCTGCAGCCCAGTGGTATCAATGTGGATTTCACAAGCTTCAAAATCTCCCCTCCCCCTACCGCATCCCAAAACCAGTCCAGCTCGTCCCTGCCTCCCTAACCTGTTCTTTCTCCCACCTCAAGCCGCACCCCCATCTCCTACCTACTAACCTCATCCCACTCCCTTGACCTGTCTGTCCTCCCTGGACTGACCTATCCCCTCCCCAACTCCCCACCTACACTCACCTTTACTGGCTCCATCCCCGTCTCTTTGACCTGTCTGTTTCCTCTCCACCTATCCTCTCCTCTATCCATCTTCTATCCGCCTCCCCCTCTCTCCCTATTTATTTCAGAACCCCCTTCCCCTCCCCCATTTCTGATGAAGGGTCTAGGCCCGAAATGTCAGCCTTTCTGCTCCTATGATGCTGCTCGGCCTGCTGTGTTCATCCAGCTCTGCACCTTGTTGTCTCAAACTTCCATCCTTAGCTGGTCTGGCCTACTCCAGACCCACAGCCATGTGGTTGACTCTGAAATGCCCTCTGAGCAATTAGGGATGGGCAATAAATGTTGGCCTAGCCAGAGAGGTGCACATCCCATGACTAAATTTTAAAGAAGTGATTGTGGGTTTGGAAGGTGCTGTCTGAGGATCTTGTAAACAGTCCACACTGCTGCAACTGAGTGTCAATGGTGGAGGGAGTGGATGCCTGTGGATTTGGTGCCAATCAAGCGGGCTGCTTTGTCCTGGATGGTGTCAAGCTTCTTGAGTGTTGTTAGGGATGCACCCATCCAGGCAAGTGGGGAGTGTTCCATCACACTCCTGACGTGTGCCTTGTGGATGGTGGACAGGCTTTGAGGAGTCAGGAGATGAGTTGCTCCCTCAGTATTTCTAGCCTCTGACCTGTTCTTGGAGTCAGGACATTGGCCTGCACTGACCTCACACCTGAATCAGGGTGTTGTGATCAGATGAGGAGCTGTAGGATGGTTTCTCGTCTTTCCCTTTGCCCTGTTTAACTGCAACAATTTTTTTTTTAAGAAGGGAAGGGATGAACTTGCCAATTCGGTGAATTTTAAACTGTTTATGTCCTGTGACCAACTTTCCCTCTTTTCACTTAGAGACAAACCAAATGGCTGGAATAACATTGTAGGTATCAGAAGAAAACAGTTAACGTTTCGGGTCCGGTGACCCTTCCTCAGAACAGAATTGTGTGTCTCGAAAGCTGACTGGGAGGACGCTTATCCGAAGATTGGAGGCTGAATGTCCTTGTCCACTGAAGTGTTCCCCCCTTCACTTGCTATTCAGCTGTTAACACTTTACTCACACTATTTGACACTTTTGATCACCGGCAAAGACTTGTTATTCAGCCTGTCAACCTTCCACTCACACTATCTTTTGTACTATCTTTTGACACCCTTATGTTATAATTATCTCTCTGCCCATAAATTCTGTGTCTGTGTGCTTCCTTTCACTTCACCTTACAAAGGAGCGGTGCTCCAAAAGCTTGTGATTTCAAAGAAACCTGTTGGACTGTAACTTGGTGTCATGTGACTTCTTATTTTGATTTAAAGTTGCAGAGGAATGGCTCATCTGTTCAGGAGACAGCAGGAACTGGGTTTAGTTCTTGAGGAGTTCTTCTGGTCTCAGGAGAGCCAAAATCAGCAAATGGTTCAAAACTTACAAGTTCAATGGGAAGACAGAGTGGCAACTCTTTTCAGGTTCTGATTCTTCAGTGTGTCATTTACAGAGAAAAAGCAGGTACTTAACACAAAAGGGTTGGCTGGCTTGTCAAATATGATCTCTCTCTGACTGCCCAGTAACCCAAATATGGCTAGTGGATTCCAGACTTGCCTTGCATGATTAGGTTACACTTGGGCAGATTCCTTTCGGATACTGAGTCCCATAACCCGATCACATCGAATAGTTGTCTCCAACCAGTTGCGTATCCAGATGATTGCTGGGATTGCTTTGCTAACGGGAAGCTGATGGATCTGATTCGTAGTCCTTATGTTGTTCCTGATAATGCTTTGCAGACAGTCTATCTCCATTTGAAATGGAGTTTGAATGTAGATGGCACAGTGATACAAATGTTCATCTGTCTTTGACTATGATTTCAAATCTGTGGAATGTGGTTTCAGTCTTTTTAAAAAGTAAGTTAGTGGTTTCCAAGCAGTAAATTTATAAATTCTGTTATAACTTTCCTTTGATTCTAGGGATGGTAAGATAGACGTACGAAGAAAGAGACTGGGTCAATTAGGACTGTATTCACTGGCTGTTGGAAGAATGGGGAGATCTTATAAAAACCTATGAAATTCTGCCAGGATTAGATTGGGTAGATGCAGAAAGGATGTTCACAATGACCAAGGAGGATAGAGCCAGGGATCACAGTCTAAGGATGCAGGAAAGACTTTAGGACTGAGAAATATTTTCACCCAGCGAGTGGGGAGCCTGTGGAATTTTCTGCCACAGAAGATCATTGAGGCCAAAGCGTTGAATGTTTTCAAGAAAGGGCTTAGATAAAGTTCTTTTGCCTAAGTGGATCAAAGGATATGGAGAGAAAGCAGGAACAAGGGACTGAGTTGGATGATCAGCCATGATCATATTGAATGATGGAGTAGTCTCGAAGGCCTAATCTTTAAAAGAATTGTGCTGCGCTGTGCTCTGGTTTATTTTGTTTGGGTTGTAGGGACACTGACACAGCAGGCTGCAATATAGTGAATCTGTTGAGCTCAGTTTGACACCAAATCTCTGGTGTGTACTGAGGAAAGTATTTCACAGGCTCCACAGCTTGAAGTTGTTTGTGTAAGAAATCATGCCAGAGGTTTCTAGTTATCCTGGGGAGTAGCCGGTTAATAGAAGCAGTTTATCTTGTTTTCAAAAATGGTGCATTTTGGTGTAAATACTGACAGAGGCAATGATGCAGTTTTAAAGGGGGAATGGGATTGTGGAGGACTGGGGACAGGAATCGTTGACTGGATAAGCTGAGAAGGCTGTTTAAAAAATAAATAACAGGTTTCTTGGCAAACAAAAAGTGTAAAAGCTGAAAAGTGATGCTACATTTCTATGGAACATTGGTAAGGTCTGAGCTGGAATATTATGGTGAATTCTGGCACCACACTTTCAGAAGGATATCCAAGCCTTGGACAGCTCTGGGAGGAGAATGGTGTCTGGGGCGAGGGTCTTTGGAGAAACTGGGTTTGTTCTCCCTAGAACAGAGCAGCGCAAGTGAAGGTTTAGAATCGCATTGTGTTTGATTAAATCAAAGGAGAAGTTGTTTCTAGCATCAGTGGTGCTCAGTGAATAGAGGACGTGGATTGAAGATAATCAGCAACAGACATCAGTGTGAGGAAGAGGCTGTAGAAATGAGGAACTACATCCTATGACACTGTAAGTTGTTGTGAACTGGAATGAACTGTGTATCAAATGCTGTGGCTTTAAAATGGTTATTTTGTTGGGTTTTTTTTGAAGAGAGTTTGTAAGGCAGAAATGCCCAGAAACACTAAACAGCTTGGTAGGCCTTGGGGTTTTGTTTTAAAACAGCCTGAATGGGTGTGGCCAGCTGGCAGAACAGGATTTCTGGGTTTTGGTTTTTCATTAACATGAGGAGCTGTTGGGTTCTCATGTCTTTTCCCTCCTGGATTGGAGAACTGCATGGTCAGGGAGCGGAGGTGGGGGGGCTGTAGGAAGGCTAGGGAGGGGATAAGAAGGAAGATAAGGGAGGTGGGCTGTAGGAAGGTCGGGGAGCGGACTGGAGTCCTCTATCGGCCAGTTCAGGAGCAAGAGGGGAAGGAGATCCATCCTCTAGACAGCCTCAAGGGTCACGTGATCACTGACTGAGTGGATCAGTGACCGGGAATCAGACATAAAACAGAAACTAAGGAAAAGTAAGCAGAAGAAAGAAAAACAGAAAGAGATAAAAAGGAAGGAACTGAGACTGATAATAGACCTGAAAGAAGAAAATGGAAAATAAGAAAATGAAAGGAAACGAAAGAGAGCGGCAGAGGCAGGCAGAGTGAGAGTGAGAATTCTATTCCTTATGTCCAGGTGGAAGTTTAAATAAACCTGTTTGTATTGTCTCGATAATGCCCCTTGGTCCCGAGCAGTAAAGAGCCGATTGTTCGATAGAGCAATGACCCCTAGGAGCAGCTGCGAATCTTTTCAATCCTGGACTGAGGAGGAAAATCAACTAAACCATGAAACAACAAAGAGGGGGAGGCTTGAATCAAGTTCCTGATGCTGAGCCAGGGGCAAAACCATTGCTGCAGCCACAAACTCAGAGCAGTTGGTTTATATTTAATTGGGATTATTTCTGGAAGGTGCCTGGTTCGTGAAGTTAAATTGGCGAGGTTTGAGTGAGTGTAGCACGGCTGTGAAAGGTGACAACAGAAGGTGATCCAGCTACAGGGGACCATCACATAAGAACGTAAGAACCACGAGCAGGAGTAGGCCATCCGGCCCTTTGAGCCTACTCTACCATTCAGTAAGATCATGGCTGATCTTTTCATCACCTCAGCTCCATTTACCCACCCTCTCACCTTAAGCTTAATTCCTTTACTGTTCAAAAAATTATCTAGCTTAGCTTTAAAAACATTCAATGAGGAAGCCTCAACTGCTTCACTGGATGTGGAATTCCACAGATTCGCAACCCTTTGGGTGAAGACGTTCCTCCTCGATTCATTCCTAACTCTGCACCCCCTAATTTTGAGGCTATGCCCCCCTAGTTCTGGTTTCACCCACCAATGGAAACAACCTCCCTGCTTCTATCTTATCTATTCCCTTCATAATGTTATATGTTTCTATAAGATCCCCCTCATTCTTCTAAATTCCAATGAATATAATCCCGATCTACTCAGTCTTTCCTCATAAGCCAACCCTCTCAATTCTGGAATCAACCTAGTCAATCTCCTCTGCACCCCCTCCAGTGTCAGTACATCCTTTCTCAAATAAGGAAACCAAAACTGCACACAGTACTCCAGGTATAGCCTCACCAGCACCCTATACAGCTGTAACATAACCTCTCTGCTTTTAAACTCTATCTCTCTAGCAATGAAGGACAATATTCCATTTGCCATCTTAATTACTTGTTGCACCTACGAACCAACCTTCTGTGATTCATGCACAAGGACACTCGGGTCCCTCTGCACAGCAGCATGCTACAATGTTTTACTGTTCAAATAGTAGTCCTTTTTATTGTTATCCCTACCAAAATGGATGACTTCGCATTTATCAACAGTATACTCCATCTGCCAGACCTTCACACACTCGCTTAAACTATCTATATCCCTCTGCAAACTTTCAGAGTCCTCTGCACATTTTGCTATACCACTCATCTTAGTGTCATCCACAAACTTTGGCACACGACACATGGTCTCCAAATCCAAATCATCTATGTAAATTGTAAATAATTGCAGTCCCAACACTGATCCCTGAGGCACACTGCTAGCCACTGATCACCAACCAGAAAAGCACTCATTTATCCTCACTGTTTGCCTCCTGTTAGTTGGCCAATCCTCTATCCAAGCTAATACATTGCCTGTAACGCCGTGCACCTTTATCTTATGCAGCCGCCTTTTGTGCGGCACCTTGTCAAATGCCTTTTGGAAATCTAGATACAGCACACCTACTGGGTCCCCATTGTCCACTGCACTCATAATGTCTTCATGGAATTCCAGTAAATTAGTTAAACATGACCTCCCTTTCATGAACCCATGCTGCATCTGCCCAGTGGGACAATTTCTATCTAGATGTCTTGCTATTTCTTCCTTGATGATAGATTCAAGCACTTTCCCCACTACAGAAGCTAAACTAACCGGCTCATAATTCCTCAACTTCTGTCTGTCTCCTTTTTTAAACAGTGGTGTCACATTTTCTGTTTTCCAATCCGCTGGAACTGCCCCAGACTCCACTGAATTTTGGAAAATTACCACAAGTGCACTTACTATTTCCCCCACCATCTCTTTTAGAACCCTGGGATGCATTCCATCAGGGCCAGGAGACTTGTCTACTTTTAGATCCATTAGTTTGCCCAACACTATCTCTTCTGTAATAATGATCATTTCAAGGTCCTCACCTATCTTAGTCTCCTTGTCATCAATTACTGGTACGTTATTCGTGTTCTTCACTGTGAAGACCGACACAAAATACCTGTTCGAAGCCTCGGCCATTTCCTCATTTCCCGTTATTAAACCCCCCTTCTCATCCTCTAATGGACCAATGTTTACCATAGCCACTCTTTTTCATTTTATATATATGTAGAAATGTTTACTTTCTGTCTTTATATTCTAAGCTAGCTTACTCTCATAATCTTCTTACCTTTCTTTATAGCTTTTTTTGTGGCTTGCTTTTGATCTTTAAAGTTTTCCCAATCGTTTAGTTTCCCACTGGTCTTTGCCACTTTGTATGCCTTATCCTTCAATTTATAGCCTCCCTTATTTCCTTAGACATCCATGGCTGATCACCCCTTTTTCTACAGTCCTTCTTTTTCATTGGTATATACTTTTGCTGAGCACTTTGAAAAATTGCTTTGAAAGTTCTACACTGTTCCCCAACTGTCCCTACATAAAGTCTTTGCTTCCAGTCTACTTTAGCCAACTCCTCCCCCATCCTATTCTACTCTCCTTTGTTTAAGCACAAGACCCTGGTATTGGATTTCATGTTCTCACTTTCCATCTGTGTTCTAAATTCAACCATACTGTGATTGCTCCTTCCAAGAGGATCCCTAAGTATGAGATAATTAACTATTCCTGTCTCATTACACAGGATCAGATCTATTACAGCTTGGTCCCTTGTCGGTTCCATTACATACTGTTCAAGAAAGCTATCGTCGATACCTTCAACGAACTCCTCCTCAAGGCTGCCTTGACCGACCTGGTTCGACCAATCGACGTGTAGATTAAAATCCCCACAATAATTGCCGTACCATTTGTACAGGCATTAGTTATTTCTTTGTTTATTGCCTGCCCCAATGTGATGTTATTTCTTGGCGGCCTATGGACTACACCTATCAGTGACTTTTTCTTCTTGGAATTTCTAATTTCCACCCAAATGAATTCAACCTTACTATCAGCCTGATATCATCCTTAAATATCAGAGCTCCACCACCTCCTTACCTTCCAGTCTGTCCTTCCGAATAGTCTGATACCCCTGGATATTTAGTTCCCAGTCATGACCATCCTGTAACCATGTCTCCGTAATGGCTACTAAATCATACTCATTCACGATGATTTGTGCCATTAACTCATCTACTTTGTTTCGAGTGCTATGAGCATTCAGATGAAGTGCCTTTATGCTGGCTTTTATACCTTCTTTTTGAATTCTAGGATCTCCATTAATACTATCTCCTGAGTTTTCCTTCCTTTTAACTTCTTTCATATTCTTCGATGTAGTTAAACCCTCCTGCACACATGTTAACCTATTTGCCATTATACCTCCTGTCGTTTTCCCTTTCCCTTCCCTCAATTCATGAGTTTAAAGTCTTAGTGACCACCCTATTTATCCTTTTTGTTAGAACACTGGTTCTGATGGAGACCATCCCAACGGTACAGATCCCTCCTGTTCCAAAACTGATGCCAATGCAGCATGAAATGGAACCGCTCTTTCCCACACCACTCCTTTAGCCACGTGTTTACGTCCCTAATTTTCTTGTCTCTACACCAATTTGCATGTGGCTCAGGTAATAAGCTGGAGATTACAACCCTTGAGGACCCGTTCCCTAATTTTATTCGTAGTGCTTGATAATCCCTAAACAGATCCTCCTTCCTAGTCTTGCCTATGTTGTTTGTCCCAACGTGGACCACAATAACTGGATCCTCCCCCTCCCGCTCCAATATCCTTTCAAGCCGGTCAGAGATATCCCTTACCCTGGCACCAGGCAGGCAACACGCCATGTGGGACTCTCGATCCTGCTTACAAAGGATACTCTCTATCCCCCTGATTATAGAGTCCCCCACAACTACCACCTGTCTTTTTGCTCCCCCCTCTTGAATGACCTCCCGTACCATGGTGCAGTGGTCAGTTGGCTCATCCTCCCTGCAGCCCTTTTCCTCATCCTCACAGGGAGCCAGTACCTCGTACCTGTTAGACAAGGTCAAGAGCTAAGGCTCCTCTGTTGCTGAATTCAGGATCCTCCTACCAGCCTCACTTACAATCATACCCTGCTGTCCCTGATCACTGACTGTATGTGATGTACTTAATCTACCAGCTGTGACTGCTTCCTGAAACAAAGCATCCAGGTACTTCTCCCAATTAACAATCTAATGATGACCATGAATCCATTATCGATTGTCAGAAAAACCCATCTGGTTCACTAATGTCCTTTAGGGAAGAAAACTGCCATCCTTACCTGGTCTGGCCTACATGTGACTCCAGACCCACAACAATGTGGTTGACTCTTAACTGCCCTCTGGGCAATTAAGGATGGACAATAAATGCTGCCTAGCCAGCAATGCCCTCATCCCATGAATGAATAAAGAAAACTAAATCCTGGATGTGCTGTAGTGTTTGAAGATCAGATTCCAGCTCATCGATTCCGAGCTGAATTTCCTCAAGCAACCAACACTTGCTGCAACAAAAACAGAAGTTGCTGGAAAAGCTCAGCAGGTCTGGCAGCATCTAGGAAGAAGATTCAGGGTTAACGTTTCGGGTCCAATGACCCTTCCTCAGAACACAGGTTCTGAGCAAAGGTCACCAGACGTGAAATGTTAACTCTGATTTTTTCCTTCACAGATGCTGCCAGACCTGCTGAGCTTTTCCAGCAACTTCTGTTTTTGTTCCTGATTTACAGCATCTACAGTTCTTTCGGTTTTTATTCAACATGTTTTGTAGATGTGGTCACTGCAGCTGGCAATGGGATCAGTCAGCTCTCACATCATACAGCTACAGCTCATCACCTACCCATTTCTACTTAGTTAATTACCTTAATAATCTAAATAAATTTATTAATGTGTTAATTCATGTATTAATGCTTACTTGCTGTGTTCCTCTTCAAATTTAGTGCAGATTTCCTACCAATCAGGTGGCAGCTTATATCACTCCAATTTTTTTTGCAGCTACAATGTGTCCTGAGCTCAGTTAGTTTTATACTCACTCAGTGCTACTGCTCCACCCTCCAACTGCTCCCTGCAGACTAGGCCATGATCCCTGAGCTCAGGTAGTTTTATACTCACTCTGTACTACTGCTCCACCCTCCGACTGCTCCCTGCAGACTAGGTCATGATCCCCGAGCTCAGTTAGTTTTATACTCACTCTGTGCCACAGTGTCTGAAGCTCATGTTCTAGCTCATCAACTCTGATCCGAAGTTCCTTGAACAACCAACACTTACTGCAATGTGGTCTCTGCAATGGGAATGGCAGTGGGAATGGGAACTGCCAGACAATGTACTGTACCAGATATTTACAGAACCTGTTTAAAAATGCTCTGAGCCAGATTTTCACAAAGAGCATGGGGATAATGTGCAAAGAAATACATGAACAACAAATCAAATATTATCTCCTGGGCTCACATCAGACCTACTGGAAGTCACAGATATGCATTATCTGCATTAGATCCTCTGCACATAAGAGGACCATGTCCACTCTTCGTGCAGTTACCATTAAACAGGAGCCTGGGGGACAAATATTCCCTGGTGCATTCTCCATAGCAACACCTCAATTAAATAGAATCTGTCTACCTCTCCTCCCCAGTGCCCTGTGTTGCTGACTGGATCTCACCCTGGGCTTTCTTTTATTCATTTATGGGATGTGGGTGTCGCTGGCTGGATCAGTATTTATTGTCCATCCCTAGTTGCCCCTTGAGAAGGTGGTTGTGAGTTGCTTTCTTGAACTGCTACAGTCCACCTGCTGTGGGTTGACCCACAATGCCCTCAGGAGGGAATTCCAGGATTTTGACCCAGCAACGCTGAGGGAATAATGATACATTTCCAAGTCAGGATGATGAATGGCTTGGAGGAGAACTGTCAGGTGGTGGCATTCTCATGTATCTGCTGCCCTTGTCCTTCCAGCTAGAAGTGGTTGTGGTTTGGAAGGTGCTGCCTGAGGATCTTTGGTGAATTTCTGCAGCGCATCTTGTAGATAGTACACACTGCTGTTACTCAGCACCAGTGATGGAGGGAGTGGATGCTTGTGGATGTAGTTCCAATCAAATGGGCTGCTTTGTCCTGGATGGTGTCAAGCTTCTTGAGTGTTGTTGGAGCTGCACTCATCCAGGCAAGTGGGCAGTATTCCACCACACTCCTGACTTGTGCCGTGTCGATGGTGGACAGGTTTGAGGAGTCAGGAGGTGAGTTACTCCCCACAGTATTCCCAGCTTCTGGCCTGCTCTTGTAGCCACTGTGTTTATATGGTGAGTCCAGTTGAGTTTCTGGTCAATGATAACCCCCAGGATGTTGATAGTTGGGGATTCAGTAATGGTAACACCATTGAATGTCAAGGGGTGGTGGTTAGATTGTCTCTTATTGGAGATGGTCATAGCCTGGCATTTGTGTAGTGCAAATATTATGTGCCACTTGTCAGTGCAAGCCTGGATATTGTCCAGATCTTGATGCATTTGAACATGGACTGCTTCAGTATCTGAGGAGTCACAAATGGTGCTGAACATTGTACAATCATCGGCGAACATCCCCATTTCTGACCTTATGATGGAGGGAAGGTCATTGAAGAAGCAGCTGAAGATGGTTGGGCCTAGGACACTACCCTGAGGAACTCCAGCAGAGATGTCCTGGAGCTGAGATGACTGACCCCCAACAACCACAACCATCTCCATATGCCAGGTAAGACTCCAACCACTGAAGAGTTTGTCCCCGATACCCATTGATTCCAGTTTTGCTAGGGCTCTTTGATGCCACATTCATAGAACATAGAATTGTACAGCACAGTAACAGGCCTCTCGGTCCACAGTGTTTGAGTCATAGAGTTGCATGGAAACAGACCAACTCGTCCATGCTGACCAGATATCCTAAATTAATTTAGTCCCATTTGCCAGCATTTGGCCCATATCCCTCTAAACCCTTGCTATTCAGATACCCTTCCAGATGCCTTTTAAATGTTGTAATTGTACCAGCCTCCACCACTTCCTCTGGCAGCTCATTCCATACATACATCATCCTCTGTGTGAAAAAGTTGCCCCTTTGGTGCCTTTGAAATCTTTTCACTGTCACCTTTAACTTTGGACTCCCCTATTCTGAGGAAAAGACCTTTGCTATTCACCCAATCTATCCCCTCATGATTTTATAAATTTCGATGAGGTCACCTCTCAGCCTCCCACACACCAGGGAAAATAGCCCCAGCCTATCCAGCCTCTCCCTGTAGCTCAAACCCTCCAAACCTGGCAACATCCTTGTAAATCTTTTCTGAACCATTTCAAGTTTCACAACATCCTTCCTATGGCAGGGAGCCCAGAATTGCACACAGTATTCCAAAAGTGGCCAAACTTTGTCCTGTACAGCTGCAACATGACCTCCCAACTCTTATATTCAATGCACTGACCAATAAAGGCAAGCGTACCAAACGCATTCTTCGCCATCCTGTCTACCTGCGACTCCACTTTCAAGGAACTATGAACCTGCACTCCAAGGTCTCTTTGTTCAGCAATACTCCCCAGGACTTTACCATTAAGTGTATAAGCCCTGCCCTGATTTGCCTTTACAAAATGCAGCACTTCACATTTATCAAAATTAAATTTCATCCACCACTCTTTGGCCCCCCGGCCTATCTGATCAAGGTCCCGTTGTACTCTGAGGTAACCTTCTTCGCTGTCCATGTACACCACCATTATGGTGTCATTGGCAAATTTACTAACCATGCCTCCTGTGTTCACGTCTAAATCATTTACATAAATGATGAAAAGCAGTGGACCCAACACTGATCCTTGTGGCACTCCGCTGGTCGCAGGCCTCTAGTCTGAAAAGCAATCCTCCATCAATACCCTCTGTCTCCTATTTTGGAGCCAGTTCTGTATCTCCCTGTATTCCGTGTGATCTAACCTTGCTAATCAGTCGACCTAGTGGAACCTTGTCGAATGCTTTACTGAAGTCCATGTAGATCACATCCACCCTTCTGCCCTCATCAATCTTCTTCATTACTTCTTTAAAAACTCAATCAAGTTAGTGAGACATGATTTCCCACGCATAAAGCCATGTTGACTATTCCTAATCAGTCCTTGCCTTTCCAAATACATGTAAATCCTGTCCCTCAGGATTTCCTCCAACAACTTGCCCACCACTGATGTCAGGCTCACCGGTCTATAGATCCCTGGCTTTTCCTTATTACATTTCTTAAATAGTGGCACCACATTAGCCAACCTCCAGTCTTCCAGTACCTCACCAAACATGTTGTACCGAACTTGATGGCAAATTAAACTAATCCTTTCTGCCTGCCCTTGGTCTGTATCCCTCCATTCTTTGCATACTCATGTACTTATCTAAAAGTCCCTCAAACACCCCTATCGTATCTGCCTCCACCACTACCCCTAGCAGTGCGTTCCAGACTCCTACCACTCTCTGTGTAAAACACTTGCCCCTCACATCTCCTTTGAACGTTCCCCCTCTCACCTGAAATGTATGCCCTCTAGTTTTCAACATTTGAACTCTGAAAAAAAGATTCTGATCGTTAACCCTATCTGTACATCTCATAATTTTATAGACTTCCCGTCAGTCTCCCCTCAGCCTCCGCTGCTCCTGAGAAAACAACCCAAGTTTTTCTAGCCTCTCCTTATAGCTCATACGCTCGAATCCAGGCAGCATCCTGGTAAACCTCTTCTGCAACCTCTCCAAAGCCTCCACATCCTTCCTGTAATGTGGTGACCAGAAGTGAACACAATACGCTAAGTATGGCCTAACCAAAGTCTTATAAAGATGCAACATGAAATCCTGACTCTTGTTGTCAGTTCCCTGACCACTAAAGGCAAGCATGCCATACGCCCTCTTTCCCACACTATCTACTTTCGTGGCCACTTTCAGGGAGCTGTGGACTTGAACCCCAAGGTCCTTCTGTACATCAATGCTGTTCAGAGTCCTGTCATTAACTTATACTTTTCCCTAACATTTGATCCCCCAAAGTGCAGCACCTCACACTTACCTGGACTGCCATTTCCCTGCCCATATCTGCAACTGATCCATATCCCTTTTGGCAACCTTCTACACTATCCACAATTCCACCGATCTTTGTATCGTTTGCAAACCTACTAACCCACCCATCTACATTTTCATCCAAGTCAGTTATATATGTCACTAACAGCAGAGATCTCAGTATGGATTCCTGTGGAACACCACTAGACATGGACCTCCAGACAGAAAAACAACCTTCCACCACTACCCGCTGCTTTCTATCAGCAAACCAATTCTGAATCCATGTGGCTAAGTCACCATGTATCCCATGTATCTCATGTATCTTAATCTTTTGGATGAGCTTACCATGAGGGACCTTGTTGAAAGTCTTACTAAAATCCACTTGGATGACTGGTCTACCCCCATTGATCATCTTTGTCACCTCCTCCGAAAAATTCAATCAAGTTAGCAAGACGTGACCTGGCCTGGACAAAGTCATGCCGATTGTCCCTAATTAGGCCAAGCTTTTTCAAATGTGTGAAAATCTGATCTTAAGAATTCTCTCCAATAGCTTCCCAAGCACTAATGTGAGACTCACTGGTCTATAGTTTCCTAGATTATCCCTATTTCCCTTCTTCAACAGAGGAACAACATTAGCTACTCGCCAGTCCTCTCTAATAGCTAATGAGGATACAATGATCTTGGTCAAGGCCCAAGCAATTTCCTCTCTTGCATCTCTCAACAACCTGGAATAGATACCATCGGGCCCTGGGAACTTACCCACCTTAATGCTCTTCAAGAGATCCAACACCACTTCTTTTTTGATCTCAAATTGCCCTAGCATATTAGCATGCTCCACACAAATCTCACAATCCTCCATATCCTTATCCTGGGTGCATGCTGACAAAAGTACTTATTTAGGATCTCACCCACATTCTCTGCCTCCAAGTGCAAATTCCCTCCATTTCCTTGAGTGGTCCTACCTTCTCCTTAGTTATCCTCAATTGTATGCAGCCTTGTTGTCAAGGGCTGTCACTCACCTCACCTCTGGAATTCAGGTATTTTTTCCATGTTTGAACCAAGGCTGTAATGAGGTCAGGAGCTGAGTGGCCCTGGCGGAACCCAAACTGGGCGTCACTGAGCAGATATTTCAGAGCAGGTGCTGCACTGAAATGGATGAGGAGAGAGGGAAGGTGAGAGGGGCGAAGAAAAGAGGGAGTGTGAAGGTGAAGTTGAGGAGTGAGGGGGAAGGGGAAGTGAAGCTGAAGTGGAAGAGGAGAGGAGGGGGATAGAGGAGGGCTGAGTCTGAGGGGATTGGCCTGGGTGAGATGAGGAGTGGGAGGGGAGGGAATGGCTGTGTTCCGTTTGAGGAGCTGCAGTGTGTATCAAATTTAATGAAGTGAGGTAGTGAGGGTCAGTGCTTTCACATGAGCCCACAGTCTCGAGATGGAGCACTCAATGCCGCAGGATCTGTGTGTATCTCCCTGCCAATGAGAATAGAACAAAACAGAGCAAATATTATTGAGCGATTGGCAGTTAAAAAAAAGCAAGTGTTTAGTAAGTGCCGCTGTTCGCTGGGCATTGCCATGGTAATGGCCTCAGCACCCTGATAGTCTGTCGGCCTTTATTAATGTGTGTTAAATGTTTGTCTCAAGATGACCTGTAACCACCACTGATTGTTGGAAAAACCCATCTGGGTCACTAACGTCCTTTAGGGAAGGAAACTGCCATCCTTACCTGGTCTGGCCTACATGTGACTCCTGACCCACAGCAACGTGGTTGACTCTTAACTCTGAGTGGGCAATGAATGCCTGCCTATTAGCCAGTGACATCCACGTCCCATAAGTGAATAAAAACATTTTTACCTCGCTGTCTGGGCAGTCATTACTCGCAGCTGTGATCTTAGGTGGCCAAACCTTCATCACCTTTTCTGTCGCAGTCACTATCTCTATCTCTCTCTCTCGCTGACACACACTTTCCATCCTCTCTTCCTCTCCCTCTGTCTCACATTCCACCACCGCTTTTCCTGTCTCTCTCTCACTCTGTGCCTCTTACTCTTTTTAGCATTATGTTTCTGCTTCATGTTCTCTGTACTATTCTTAGTCTTTTCTCTTGGCCTCCTGGTCTCTCCCCTGCCTCTCTCTCTCTCTCTCTCTCTCTAGATTTCTCCCTCTCACTCAGTGAGCTAATGGAGAACAGGAGCAGTGATGATTGGAGGGGTTTCTGAAAGGGAGCCTAATGAGAATTTGACACTCCCTCTCTGCTTCTGTCAATGTGTGTCACTGTGTCTGTGAGACAGTCTTTCTGCCTTCCCCTCCCCTCCCACCTTGTTGTTATTCTGTCGATTCTGCATCCCTTATCAGACCTGTTACGAGAGAGATTAATCATCTGAAAAATCTAATCTCTGTGGAGAATTGGGTTAATCTAATGAACCTATTGCGGTTGTAATGTTGACTGTTGTCAATGCGATAGAATGCTGAATGAATGGTAAGAGAGGAGGCAGTGTAATGTTTTATAAAACCCTGCTCTTTGAGCACACGGTGTAGTTACACTGAGGCATGATGGATGAGAGAATAAATAAGTTTGTGATGCAGTTGGTTGGGGAGGACAATGTTGACCAGGAATCCCCTCTCTTTACAGGAAGGCACCTCAGTCATCACAGGAACGCAATCCCAGTAATTATGTAAATGTACTCGGACCACACTGGGCTCTGCTGAAGTATAAAGTCTGTTCCTCAGCCACCAACTCCATCCTTCACCCAGGATCCTGTTAGAAGGAGACAGTACAGCTCTATCCCAGCCCTTACATAACTGTGCTATACCTGTATCAGGGTATTTGTCACGCAGCATCAGTGTAACTGAATCACAGCATCATAGAATCCCTACAGTGTGGAAAGAGGCTATTCAGCCCATCAACTGTACACCAACCCCCTGGGGATCCACCCAGCCCCTGTACCCTATCCTATCCTATCCTATCCTGATAACCCTGCATTTCCAGTGGCTAACCAACCTAGCCTGCACATCCCTGGACACAACGGGTAATCTAGCATGGCCAATTCACCTTAACCTGCACATCTTTTGGACTGTGGGACGAAACCAGAGCACCAGGAGGGAACACACGTAGACATGGGGAGAATGTGCAAACTCCACACAGACAGTTGCCCGAGAGTGGAATTGAACCTGGGCCCCTGGTGCTGTGAGGCAGCAGTGCTAACCACTGAGCCACCGTGCCGCATTAGTGTAACTGAGTCAGAGCATTGGTATAACTGTGGCACAGTACTGGTGTAACTGTCATAGTTTCAGTGTGACTATGTTGCAGCTGTGTTGCAAATGTGTCACACACTGGTAGAACTGTATTGCAGGCCCAGTGTAAACAATATCGCAGCACTGACATAACAGTGTCACAGCACCATTGTACGGCAGCAGTGATTCTCCTCCTGCAATCTCAGGGGAATCAGGGACACATCCAGTCTCCGTGGTGACTCTGTATGCAGGAAGTGTGTTCAGCTGTAGCTCCTGATTTACTGCATGGAGGACATGGAGCCGTGAATGACCTCACGATGGAGAGTCCATGAGGCTGAAAATGTTGTGGATAGCAGGCTTAGTGAGACAGACAGAGAAGAGTTGGATGACCACCAGGAAGACAAGTAAGGCAGTGTGGGAGTCCCCTTTGGCCATTCCCCTCTCAGACAGGTGTATCGTTTTGGATACTGCTGGGTGGGATGGTCTCTCAGGGGAAGATGTGGAAGCGTTGGAAAAGGTGCAGAGGAGATTTACCAGGATGTTGCCTGGAATGGAGTGAAGGTCTTACGAGGAAAGGTTGAAAGAGCTAGGGCTTTTCTCTTTAGAATGACGAAGGATGAGAGGTGACTTGATATAGGTGTACAAAATGATCAGAGGTATAGATAGAGTAGACAGCCCAGAGACTTTTTCCTAGGGTGGAGGTAATTATTACAAGGGGGCATAGTTTTAAAGTGAGTGGAGGTAGATATAGGGGAGACGCCAGAGGTAGGTTCTTTACTCAGAGAGTGGTCGGGGTGTGGAATGCATTGCCGGAGAGGGTAGTGGAGTCGGCCTCATTAGGGGCATTTAAGCGGCTATTAGATAGGCATATGGATGATAGTATAAGGTAGGGGTGGAGGTTAGACAGACATTAGGTTTCGGGTAAAAGTTCGGCACAATTTTATGGGCTGAAGGGCCTGTACTGTGCTGTACTGTTCTATGTTCTATGTTCTATTTTTATGTTCTATGAAAGCAACAGCAGCCAGATGAGTGTGAATGGCACTGTTATACAGCAGGGAGGGTTGATACATAGGCAAACTGTAGTGATAGGTGACTCTATAGTTAGGGGCACAGACAGATATTCTGTGGACATGAACAGGACTCCAGGATGGTGAGGAGAGATAGTAGGAACTGCCGATGCTGGAGAATCTGAGATAACAAGGTATGGAGCTGGATGAACACAGCAGGCCAAGCCGCATCAGAGGAGCAGGAAAGCTGTCGTTTCGGGTCTGGACCCTTTTTCAGAAAATCACCAGGATGCTGAGTTGCCTCAGTACCCAGCAGGGAGCTTTGCTAGTGTCATTTGAGAGGGTTTAAGCGAGTGGGAACCAGAGCAGTAGGTCATCAGGTGAAATGACTGAGGAAGAGTTGGAGAGTAAGGCCAGTATGGCTAAAAGACAGAACAGACAGGGAGAGGTTACTGAACATGGCAGGACTGGCAGTCTAAAGTGTACTTGTTCTAATGTGAGGTGTATGGTAGGTAAGGCAGATGATCCTAGAGCTTGGATTACTACATATAACTATGTTGTAGCAGTTACGGAGATTTGGTTGAGAGAGGGCCAAGACCGACAGCTTAATGTTCTGGGATTTGGATGTTTCAGCCAAGATAGAGACTTGGCTGAGTAAAAAAGATGGGTGAGTTATGTTAGTGATTTGGGAGAATATTGCAGCTGCAAGGGATGAGACCTTGGCGGCAATATGGGTAAAGGTCAGGAATAGAAAGGGTGTGATCACTTTGACTGTAATATAACCCCAGTGGGATACAGGAACAGATATGCGGACAAATTATGGAAAAATGTAGAAACAACAGTGTTATTATGGTGGATGATTTAAACTTCCTAAATGTTAGCCAGGACTTGCTTAGTGCCAGGGGCTTGGACGTGTGGGAGTTTGTTAGGTGCATCCTGGAGGGATGAAACAATATGTAAGTAATCCAAGGAGGGAAGGGGCCATACTAGATCTGGTATTGGAGAATGATCCCGGCCAGTGATCACAGTTTCAGTGTGGGATCATTTTGGGAACAGTGATTATAATTCTTTAAATGCTAAATTAAAGTTTTAAGGGAAGGAGTAGTCCTTGAGAGAAAGCAGGCTCACTACCACATTAGGCAGGAACTGGGGAGTATAGATTAAAGTTGGGTGTCTGAGGGTAAATCCACATCTGTCATGGGTGAGTTGATTAGAATTCAGGATCAGCATACTCCTGTGAAAATGAAAGATAAGGATAGCAAGATTCTGGAACCTAGCAAGATGACAAGAGAAAATGGAGAGCTTAGTCCAAAAGAGAAAAGACGCATACATAACGTTTAGGAAACTGAAGACAGACAGAGCCCTCAAAGAATACAAAGATAGCAGGAAAGAACTAATCGGGAGTTAGGAGGGCTAAATGGGGCCATGAAGTGTCCTTGGCAAATGGGATTAAGGAAAATTTATACATAAATGAAGAACAAGAGGATAGCTATGGAAAGGGTAGATCCACTCGAGGACAAGGAGGGAATCTATGCATGGAGGTAGCAGAAGTGGGTGAGGTCCTGAACAAATATTTTGTGTCGGTATTCACAAAGGAGAAGGACATGGTGGATGGTGAGTCTCAGGAGGGGAATGTTGATATTCTCGGGCATGTCAATATAAAAAGGAGGAGGCATTGGGTGTTTTGAAAAACATTAAGGAAGACAAGTCCCCAGGATCTGATGGAATCTATCCCAGAATGCTGAGGGGGGGCAGGTGAAAAAATTGTGAGGGCCTTGTACCAATCTTTGCATCCTCTTCAGTCGCAGGAGAGGTCCCAGAGTACTGAAGAATAGCCAATGTTGTTCCTTTGTTTAGGAAGGGCACCATGGATGATCTGGTAAATTACAGGCCAGTGTAATGTCAGTGGTAGGGAAATTATTGGAGAAGACCCTTTACTTAACTGACTCTTAACTGTTCTCTGGGCAATTAGGGATGGGCAATAAATGCTGGCCTAGCCAGAGACGCCCTCATCCCGTGAATGAATAGAACAAAATACAAAAGGCTTAGTGATTTTCCTTAATGCCTTTTGCAAGGACATTTCATGGCCCCTTCACTCACATTTGGAAAAATATGGACTTATGAGCACAAATAAGCAATGTTTTGTGTGGGGAATGTTGCGTCTCACAAACTTGATTGAGTTTTTTAAGAAAGTGACAAAAATGATTGAGGGCAGGGTACTGGATATTGTCCATGTGGACTTTAGCAAGGCCTTTGACAAGGTCCCTAAGGCAGGCTGTTATAAAAGGTGAAGTCACATGGGATCCCTGGTGAGCTGGTGAGATGGATACAGAACTGGCTTGGTCACAGAAGATAGAGAGTAACGGTGGAAGGGTGTGTTTTCTGACTGGAGGTGTGCGACTGGTGATGTCCCACAGGGATCAGTGCTGGGACCCCTCTTTTATGTAATATATGTAAATGATTTGGAGGAGACAATGATTGGGGGAGCTGTGGATAGTGAGGAGGATTGCTAGAGGATACAGCAGAGTATAGATAGGCTGAAGACTTGGGCGATGGTGATGAATTTTGGAAGTTCTAATGCAAGAGGGAAGTATACAGTTAATGGCAGAATGCTTAGTTTTTTTTTTTCCTTTATTCATTCACGGGATGAGGGCATCGCTGGCCAGGCAGCATTTATTGCCCATCCATAATTGCACAGAGAGCAGTTAAGAGTCAACCACATTGCTGTGGGTCTGGAGTCACACGTTGGCCAGATCAGGTAAGGATGGCAGTTTCCTTCCCTAAAGGACATTAGTGAACCAGATGGTTTTTCCCCAACAATCGATAATGGATTCATGGTCATCATTGGATTCTTAATTCCAGATTTTTATTGAATTCAAATTCCACCATCTGCTGTGGCGGGATTCGAACCTGGGTCCCCAGAACATTATCTGGGTCTCTGGATTAACAGTCCAGCGATAATACCACTAGGTCATTGCCTCCCCATGTAGCATCAACATACAGAAGAATCTAGGCTTACAGGTCCAAAGTTCCCTGAAAGTGGCAACACAAGTGGATAAGTTGTCAAGAGGTGTATGGCATGCTTGCCTTCATCGGTCGAGGCATTGAGTATAAAAATTAGCAAGTCATGTTGTGGCTGTATTTCTTTTGGCCACATTTGCAATATTGTGTACAATTCTGGTCGGCAACTACCAGAAGAATGTGGATGCTTTGGCAAGGGTCCAGAAACGGTTTACTGGGATGATGCCTGGTTTGGAGGGTATTAGCTGTGAGCAGAGACTGGACAAACTTGGTTTGTTTTTACTTGAACAGCAAAGGGTGAAGGGTGACCTGATAGAAGAATACAAAATTATGAGAGACAGAGATAGAATGGATAGCTGGAGTCTTTTTCTTGGGGTAGAAATGTCAATTATTAGGGGGCATAGGTTTAAGGTAAAAGAGAGTAAGTTTAAAGGAGATGTGAGAGGCAGGATTTTTACACAGAGGATAGTAAGTGCCTGGAATGTGTTGCTAGAGGAGGTGGTAGAGGCTAATGGAACAGTGACATTTAAGAAGCACCTTGACAGATACATGAATAGACAGGAAATAAAGGGATATGGACTCTGTAGGGGCAAAAAAGTTTTCAGTTTAGAAAGGTGTTATGTATTGACGCAGTCTTGGTGGGCCAGAATGCCTGTTCCTGCCCTGTCCTTTGTTCTTTATGTTTTGTTCTTTGGTTTAATGTGTTGCAGCACCAGTTACAATGTATCACCCCTGTGTCACTATACTGTAAGGACAGCAACTGATGTACTGCAACACCGATGTAACTGTGTCCCAGGTCCTGTGAAACTGTATCACAGCACAGTGTGAGATACAGTCAGCATGCAGTCATTAACACAAGGTTCTGGGGGGAGAGGGATTACTGAGTGGGCAGTTGCAGAACATTCTGAAGGGGGAGGGTGCACAGCCAGAGATCATTGTGCACATCGGTATAAATGACAGAGGGAGACAAAGGGATGGGGTCCTGTATAGGCAGTTAGGTAAGAAGTTAAAAAGCAGGACCTCGAGGGTAGTGATCTCCGGATTACTCCCAGTGCCACGCGCCAGTGAGGATAGAAATACAAAGATAGGCCAGATGGATGTGTGGCTGAGGAGCTGGTATAGGAGGCAGAGTTTTCGGTTCTTGGATCGTTGGGATCTCTTCTGGGGTAGAGGTGACCTGTACAAGAGGGATGGGTTGCACTTGAACCGGAGGGGGTCCAATATCCGAATGGAGATATTTGCAACTGTTACCCGAGAGGGTTTAAACTGGTTTGGCAGAGGGGTGGGACTCTGAATGAGAGAGGGGCCATCGAGAAGTCAGGGGAAAATACATTAGCCATCGAGAGCAAGTTTACTATTCAGGATAGCCAGGGTCATAGTAAAGGGAGGGAAATGCTTCTGGTTTAAAGTACATTTATTTCAACACACAAGGCCTGACTGTTAAGGCAGATGAGCTCAGAGCATGGATTGGCTCTGGGAACTGGGATATTATACCCATAACAGAAACATGGCTTAGAGAAGGGCAGGACTGGCAGCTCAGTGTTCCAGGATACAGAAGCTACAGGCGTGACAGAAGTACAAGTAAGAGAGGAGGGGAGTTGCCCTTTTGATAAGGGAGGACACAATAACAGTACTTAGAGAGGATATTCTTAAGGGGTCCTCAAATGAGGTCATATGGTGAGAACTTAGAAACAGGAAGGGGATGGTCACTCTGTTGGGACTATATTATAGACCCACAAATAGCCAGAGGAGCAGATGTGTAGAGAGATTGCAGATACCTGTAGGAATAATAGAGTAGTATTGGTTGGAAAGTTTAATTTCCCCTGTATTGCCTGGGCCACCCAGGGTGTAAAAGGCCCGGACGGGGTGGAATGTGTGAAATGTGTCCAAGAAAGTTTCCTAAATCAATATGTAGAGAGTCCTACTCAGGATGGTGCAACACTGGACCTCCTGTTAGGAAACGAGGTCGGGCAAGTGACTGAAGTGTCAGTTGGAGAGCAGTTTGGGTCCAATGACCATAACTCTCTTAGTTTTAACATAGTTATGGAAAAAGATAGGACAGGTCGCCAGGATAAGTTGCTGAACTGGAGCAGGGCCAATTTTGGGCCCATTGGGCATGATCTAGCAGAGGTGGATTGGGTGTGTCTGTTTGAAGGAAAAGGAACGACTGGCAAATGGGAGGCTTTTAAAAGTGTGTCCAGGGATAGTGAGTCCCTGTTAGGGTGAAGGGAAAAGCTGGCAGGTTTAGGGATCTCTGGCTGACGAGGGATATTGAGGGTCTGGTCAGGAAAAAGAAGAAGGCATACATTGGGTTTAAGCTATCGGGCTCAAGTGAATCCCTAGATGACTATAAAAAGTGTAGCAGCACGCTCAAGAGGGAAATCAGAGCAAAAAGAGGGTATGAGATGGATCTGGCAGATAAGGTTAAAGATAATCCCAGAAGGTTCTATGGCTATATTAAGAGTAAAAGGGTGGCTAGGGAGAGAATAGGTCCCCTTAAAGATCAGCACGGCTGTCTGTGTGTGGAGCCACAGGAGATGAGGGAGATTTTTAATGAATATTACTGTGCTTACAGTAAATTTATATAGTAAATGGTAAGGTCCTGAGGATTGTTGTGGAACAGAGGGACCCAGGAGTACAAGTACATAGTTAATTGAAAGCGACAACACAGATAGACAGGGTGGTGAAGAAGACTTTTCGCATGCTGGCCTTCATCGGTTGGGGCATTGAGTAGAAGTTAGGACGTTATATTACAGTTGTATAAGTTGTTGGTGAGGCCACACTTGGAGTATTGTGTACAGTTTAGGGCACCCTGTTATAAGAAAGACATAGTTAAACTGGAAAGTGTGCAAAGAAGATTTACGAGGATGTTACCAGGACTAGTAGGCCTGAGTTATAGGGAGAGGTTGGCCAGGATAGGACTTTATTCCTTGGAACGTGGGAGAATGGGGGGTGACCTTATTGAGGTATATAAAATCATAAGGGGCATAGATAGGATGAATGCCTATAGTCTTTTCCTCAGTGATGCGGAATTGAAAGCTAGAGGGCATAGGTTTAAGACGAAAGGGGTTAGATATAAGAAGGACCTGAGGGGCAACTTCTTCACATAGACAGTGGTGCGTATATGGAATGGGCTGCCAGAGAAAGTGGTTGAGGAAGGTACAATAGCAACATGTAAAAAACATGGATGGGTACATGGATGAGAAGGGTTCAGAGGGATATGGACCAAATGCGGGCAATTGGAACTAGCTGAGATGGCACCATGGTCAGCATGGACCTGTTTGGGCTGAAGGGCCTGTTTCCATGCTGGATTACTTTATGACTGTATGAGTGACAGTGTAAGGGAGAGGGATTAACATCAGTAAGGATACAGTCAGTAACACAGGGCGCTGTGGAAGAGAGAGGGGTTACTGAGGGACAGTGTGAGGGAGCTGGATTATCTTCAGTAGAGACACAGTCAGTAACACAGGGCGCTGGGGGGGAGAGGGGTTACTGAGGGACAGTGTGAAGGAGCTGGATTAACTTCAGTAGAGACACAGTCAGTAACACAGGGCGCTGGGGGGGAGAGAGGATACTGAGGGACAGTGTGAGGGAGAGGGATTTACATCAGTAGGGATACAGTCAGTAACACAGGGTGCTGGGGGGAGAGGGGTTACTGAGTGACAGTGTGAGGGAGCTGGGTTAACATCAGTAGGGATACAGTCAGTAACACAGGGCGCTGGAAGGAGAGAAGTTACTGAGTGGGTTGAAAAGACATGCAGACAAACACTGATTCTGTTACTATAGTGTCATGAGATGGATAGGAAAGTGGTTAGCAGACAGGAAACAAAGAGTATGGATAAACAGGTTTTTTCTCAAATGGCATGCAGAGACTAGTGGGGTACTGCAGGGATCTTTGCTAGGACTCCAGCTATTCTCAATAATATATTAATGATTTAGATGAGGGAACTAAATGTAACGTTTACAAATTTGCAGATGAAAGAAAGTTGGGTGGGAGGGTAAGCTGTGAGGACAATAGAGATGTTTCGGTGTGATTTGGTCAGACTGAGTAAGCGGGTAAAGGCACGGCAGATGCAGGATAATGCGGATCAATGTGAGGTTATCCACTTCGGTGGCAAAAACAGGAAGGCCAATTCTTCTCTGAATCGGATAAATTGGAAAGGGAGAGGTATAATTAGACCTGGTAGTAATTGTTCAGCATGCAGGTTCAGCAGGTACATGGTATGTTGGCCTTCATAGTGAGAGGGTTCGAGCACAGGAGCAGAGATGTCTTGCTATAATTGTACGGGGCCCCAGTTCGGGATGGTTTATATAGAGATTAACAGATACCCGGGAGTGAGTTACAGGCTGGAATCTAATTGAGGGGTTTGGGGTGGTTTACATATAGAATAGCAGATACCCGGGAGTGAGTTACAGGCTGGAATCTAA
>NC_063354.1:2513945-2516749 GCF_021869965.1 Rhincodon typus | reverse complement strand
AGGCTGGAATCTAATTGAGGGGTTTGGGGCGGTTTATATATAGAATAACAGATACCTGGGAGTGAGTTACAGACTGGAATCTAATCGAGGGGTTCGGGGTGGTTTATATATAGAATAACAGGTACCCGGGACTGAGTTACAGGCTGGAATCTAATTGAGGGGTTCGGGGTGGTTTATATATAGAATAACAGATATCAGGGAGTGAGTTATTGTGTGCACTTTTGGAACTCCTTATCCGAGGGAGGATGTTCTGGTGATGGAGGGAGTGCAGTGAAGGTTTACCAGATTGATTCCTGGGATGGCAGCACTGACATACAAAGAGAGACTAGATCAGTTAGGATTATATTCATTGGACTTAGAAGAATGAGGGCGACGTCATAGAAACCTATAAAATTCTGACAGGACTAGATAGGGTAAATGCAGGAAGGATATTCCCAATAACCAGGGAGTCTAGAAACAGGGATCATATCTAAGGATACAGGGTAGGCCATTTAGGACTAAGATGGGGACAAATGTCTTCACCCAGAGAGTGGTGAGCCTGTGGAATTCTCTACCTTTGGTTGAGGCCAAAACATTGAATGTTTTCAAGAAGGAATTAGACATGGTTCTTATGACTGGAGGGATCAAAGGTCATGGGAGAGAAAGCAGGAACAAGGGACTGAGTTGGACAATCAGCCATGATCGTATTGAATGGCAGGGCAGGCTTGAAGGGCCGAATGGCCTACTCCTGCTCCTGGTTTCTATGTTTCTGTGCTACGCCTTTCACAACATCAGGACTTTTGTAGCCAATAAAATATGTTCAAAGTCTCTGCTGTCATGTAGGAAACTTGATTTGATGATCCCACAAACAGAAATTGGCCAGGATGAGGTAATCTGTTTAAATGATAATCATTTAAGGTGAGAGGGGAAAGATTTAAAAGGGAGCTAAGGGATAACTTTTTCACGCAGAGGGTGGTGCATGTATGGAACGAGCTGCCAGAGAACGTGGTGGAGGCTGGTACAATTACAGCATTTAAAGGCATCTGGATGGGTATAGGAAGGGTTTAGAGGGATATGGGCCAAATGCTAGGAAATGGGACTGTCTGTTTCCATGCTGTAGGCTCTATGACTCTATTTGAGGGTGGACTATTGGTCACCCCTGACTGTTCTTCACGGTGGTGGCTATGGTGGATCCTTACCTTCCTGTGGCAGCATTTACCATCTGAGCTGAAAGGAGGATGCTGTGTCAATGCAGCACGCTGTCTGCGCTGCAGGGTCAGCCAGTACTGATTTTGTATATGGGTCTGATTTCAGTCATTCCCACAAATGAAGCTGTGAGTGGAGCTTCTGTCAGCTTGTTTCCCCAATTACACAGTCTGTCTTACAAGGGCAGCTATAATAACTCTGTGTCTAACCCCAGGCACAAGAGCTCTGAACTGAACTAGTGTAAAAATCTCCACTGTTAAATTAACTGCTTCTCTCAATCGCCCTCAGTGCATCAGCAAGATACTTCTGAAAACAAAACAGTGCAAACGTTAAACCTGCAGCAATTAACAGTCCACAAGATTGAATGACAGACTAGAATCTAATCAAGGGGTTCAGGGTGGTTTATAAATAGAATAACAGATACCCGGGAGTGAGTTACAGGCTGGAATCTAATTGAGGGGTTCAGGCTGGTTTATATATAGAATAACAGATATCAGGGAGTGAGTTACAGGCTGGAATCTATTCGAGGGGTTCAGGCTGGTTTATATATAGAATAACAGATACCCGGGAGTGAGTTACAGGCTGGAATCTATTCGAGGGGTTCAGCGAGCTGTTTATGGGATGCTCTATTGTTTTTGCCAGGAGAGCTGAGAACATGCTACTTGCTGGGAATTCCTTCTAGTTGGTAGTGGTAACAAATATTCTCCAGCACTTTTCATCCTTCACCTGGTCTTCCCGTGCCTCCTTCAGTTTCACCTCGTTCAAAACTCTGTGCTTCGTGTGTTAATTTTCCCTGAGATCCCTGCACCTATTCTCCCAACCCACCCCCTGCTCAGTGACAGCTATTCTGAACCGAGGAAGGGATGGTTTTTAAAATTCCCACCCTTTATTTCATATCAGACATTATTCACTCCTCTCTGTCCCCACAATCCTCCGAGATCTCTAATCCTGGTCCCTTACTCACCTTGTTTTAATGGTTTTCACCATTAGCAGCCCTAACCCTACACTCTGCAGGTCCCTGTGTCAAATCCTCAGCTTTAAGTCCCTCTGTAGGCATTATCTCTTTGACTGAGATTTTTGTCACCTGACCAAAATATGTGACTCTATAATTAGTTCTGTCTAATATTAATCCTGTGAAATACCTTGGATCATGACTACATTAAACACACAATACAACTGCTAACTGTTATTAATTTAAATCAGAAACTTATTCTGCCTTAAGTAAAATCCGGGATCTCACTCAGATTAATGAGAACATTCTAGGTACACCACCTTATTTGTTCTCTGTTTGACTGAATAATTCTGTGTCAATTTCTAGCTGATGCCTTATTACTATAAACAATCACTTGTTCTTAATTCTTTCCCTCGGGAGCAGAGTTTAACTCGTTTTCACTCGAGCTTCCCTGTGTTTATTAATACTGCAAGTCCCTGTACCCAGAGCAATTTTACATTGCCTGTCTCCTTCTATTTTTATTAAACACATTTTATTGCTCATCAATGTGAAGGATGTGAGCGATCGGAAATGTAATACCTCTGCCCTTTTACATTGATTGGCAGCATGGGGTTAGGTACAGAGTAAAGCTCCCTCTACACTGTCCCTGTCAAACACTCCCAGGACA
>NC_063354.1:2501626-2513935 GCF_021869965.1 Rhincodon typus | reverse complement strand
TGTCCCCATCAAGCATGCCCAGGACAGGGACAGCATGGGGTTAGATACAGAGTAGAGCTCCATCTACACTGACCCCATCAAACACTCCCAGGACAGGGACAGCACGGGGTTAGATACAGAGTAAAGCTCTCTCTACACTGTCCCTGTCAAACACTCCCGGGACAGGGACAGCGCGGATTAAATGCAGAAATTATATCATTTGATGCTAAATCCTAGTTACAATACCAATTCCTGCGTTTTTGAATAAAAACCTTGGGATTTTTTTACACTCACCTGAAATGGCAATGGAATGTTAAAAGTTGCTCCGCACCCCAAAGAGCAGGCCAGCTCTCTAACAGCAATGACAATCTCTCCACAGTGTCCTGAAACTTTCTGATTCTAAGCTGGGAAGGCTGCTGAATGGCCCCAGCTCCATGCTGCAGTTAATGGTCACTGGTTAGTTGAAGGACTAACTCATTCTGATGGTCCGACAGCAAGTGCATTCTGTGTGCTTTTATTCTTGGAACATTTCCGCTGTTAGATTTCAGTGAGTTTGTCTCCATGGTTGTTTAGATTCTGGTGGTTCAAAGTGTTTGTTAGGAATGCTTAACATCTTTGGGCTGCAGCAGGCACGTTGGTAAATCTGATTGATGTAGAATCAGAGAATCTCTACTGTGCAGATAGAGGCCATTCAGCCCATCAAGTGCGCACTGACCCTTAGGGGAGGATCCCACCCAGACCCAGTACACCCAGCCAGTCCCCATAACATTGCATTTACCCTGATCTGTTCACTCAGAGTACATCTCACCTACCTCTGGTGTTGCCCCCACACTGACCAGTTTCTGATTGATTTCCGCCCCAGCAATCCCACTGCAATTTCATTCATTGACTGGGAAAGCTGACATTGATGAAACATCCCGATACTAAGAATTTAAACAATTGTCTCGTTAATAATTAGAGTGAGGAACCGTCCATCATGGCATTGATGAACTGATAGGACAACACAGCCCTCCAACGTCAGACACAAATGCAGCTGTTCATTAAAAATTCCGACAGCTTTCCAAAAGCATGTTAACAATGGTGAGACCTGATTCTGATGTTGAGCTCTCCTGTGCACAGGGACTGATGAGAGTTTCAATAACCCCACAAACTTACAGCTGGCCCCTCACCTATCTTTTATCCATCACTGGCTGGGCCCAGCATTTATTGTCTGTCCCCAGTTGCCCCTTGAGAAGGTGGTGGGGAGCTGCTTTCTTGAACCACGGCAGTCCATGTGCTCTAGGTAGACCCACAATGCCCTCAGGGAGGAAATTCCAGGATTTTGACCAAGTGACAGTGAAGGAACAACAATATATTTCCAAGTCAGGATGGTGTGTGGCTTGGAGGGGAACTTGCAGAGGGTGGTGTTCCCATGTCTCTGCTGCCCTTATCCTTTTAGATGGAAGTGATTGTGGGTTTGCTGTCTAAGGATCTTTGGTGAATTTTTACAATGCATTTTTTAGACAGTACACACCTTTGCTACAGAAAGTCAGTGGTGGAGGGACTGGATGCTTATGGGTGTGGTGCCAATCAAGCGAACTGCTTTGCCTTGGACGGTGTTGAGCTTCTTGAATGTTGTTGGAACTGCACCCATCCAGGCAAATGGGGAGTATCCCATCACACTCCTGACTTGTGCCTTGTAGGTGGTGGACAGGCTTTGGAGAGCTAGGAGGTGAGTTACTTGCCGTGGCATTCCCAGCCTCTGACCTGCTGTTGTAGACACTGTGTTTATGTGGCAAGTCCAGTTGAGTTTCTGGACTGTTTCAGTATCTGGGGGCTGTTGAATTATATTGAACATTGTCTGTGTCTCTGAAAGCACTGCAGTGCTCTGGCACTTCTGTTGACAGATATGCACTATCAGATGTAACATGTGCCTCTTTTTGAAAGGACAGAGCTAATAGATTCTGAATTGTGAGCAACTGAAATGAAGTTTACTGATGCAAATTCAAATTTGTTTCAGGAAGTTGGAGTGATTAAATTCTTCATTCGTATAGCTGCCCATAGCTTGTGGATGGCCTCAAGCTGTGAACATCATGTATTTATTCCCCTGAGGAGACCAGATAGGTTTGAGAGGCAGCTGTACTTTTACTGCCTTGAAGTATATTGCATGGACTGGCATTAATCTTCATTGTCAACTAACCTATCCAAAACTCGGCTTATGTACCTAGCTCACTCCAAATACCTCTCCATATCCCCCCTGTATTCACTAACCTATATCAGCCCCCATAATGGCAAAGTCTCAATTTTAAAATTCTCATCCTTGATTTTAAAATCCCTTCCTGTCTTCTCCCTTCCCTATCTCTGTAATCTCCCCCAGTCCCACAAACCTCTTTGCACATCATTGGTTTTAGCCACTCCATCATCAGCTCTCTGGGTCCTTAGCTCAAGAATTCCATTTCGGCAGCTCAATCCTCTTTTAATCTGTTCCTAAAAATGATCTGTTTCCTGTTCTAATATCTCCTTTAAGTGGCTCAGTGTCAATTTTTATTTGCTAACACTCCTGTGATACACCATGTAATGCTTTTCTGTGTAATTGAAGCTGCATAAATACAAATTGTGGACCTCCTCTTCTGAGCTTGCAAGGACTTGCAATTTTGCATACTGACAGCAGATGGCAGTAGTGTTCCATGTAATTAGCTAAATCACAGGTAAATGAGATGATGTTAAATTGTTTCCTTGAATTTTATGTTTAAGATGCTGATGGACCTGCAGCATTTTGTATTTCTGTCTTGGGGTTTGGATGGTTTTCAATGTTGAGGAGCTGGAAGTAACAATATCCCACTTCCCACTCAACATCTATTCTCTCAACTCTCCATCACTTAGACAAACGGGAGGCTGGAAGAACACAGCAGGCCAGGCAGCATCTAGGGGAAAGGAGCAGTCACCATTTCGGTTATGACTGAACTAAACGTTGACTGCTCCTTTCCTCCTGATGCTGTGTTCTTCCAGCCTCCTGTTTGTCCACCTGGATTCTGGCATCTGCAGTTTTTTTTTGTCTCTCTCCATCACTTATATGTTTCTCAGTCTCCCTCTCTCTCTGTTCTGTCTCTATCTCTTTCTCTCTGACTCTGTCATGTCCACTGGCTCTCTGTGACTCCCTCAATCCTTCTCCAACATACCCCCCACAATTATCCCTCACACACAGCCTATTTCTCAATATCCATGATTCTATTTCTCACCTGTTTTGCCTTTCACTTTCTCTTTTTTCACTGTTTCTCTCTCTGCCTTTCCCTTTCTAAATCTGTATCTCTCTGTCTCCCTCACTATTTCCCTGTCTTCCCTCTCTCACTTGATTTTGAGATTCTATCCCTGCCCCTCCCCACCTGTTCTGGAATTAATTACCCAAAATGAATATTAATGCTGTGTTTCCCAGCCTTTGGTGAAAGGACACAGTAAACAATTTGCATCATTTCAATTTCCTGACAGGGTCCACTATGTAGCCTAAGACTGTGGTTTAGTCTTTTGTCCTCAGGCTGCAGGTCTCTGATGCTGAGGGTTTTAATTTAGCACTCACACTGACAGTTCTTAATGGAGAGTTAGAGTCCATCCAGCTCTACACCTTGTTATCTCAGATTCTCCAGCATCGGCAGTTCCTACTATCTCTGAGTGAGTTATAACCCCACTGTGAAGCCTCTTCCAAGGATGTCCACCTTGAAGAAGTTATCCTCCTCCCTCCAGAAAGACCTCAGTGGATCTGTCTCCCACTGCAACCCTCTGGTAATCTCTTCAACCCTGAAACTGCCCGACCACGTCCTGAAGCAAACCAGGTACTACAGCCACCTTGCCTTTCTCAGTACCTGCCTATGGAACTGGCTCCATCCCCGCCTCCTTGACCTGTCTGACTCCTCTCCAACTATCTTCTCCTCCATCCATTTTCTATCCGCCTCCCCCTTTCTCCCTATTTATTTCAGAACCCCCTTCCCCTCCCCCATTTCTGATGAAGGGTCTAGGCCCGAAACGTCAGCCTTCCTGCTCCTATGATGCTGCTTGGCCAGCTGTGTTCATCCAGCTCTACACCTTGTTATCTCAGATTCTCCAGCATCGGCAGTTCCTACTATCTCTCTCAGAGTCCAGGCCAGCTGTGATAGAAAACAGCCTCCCTTCTACCCCAACGTTACATCAAGGAACATGAAACCTCTCACTTCCGCCAAGACCAAAGAAATTGCCCAACTGTGAGAATGAAAGTACATTCACCGAGGTTTTAAGTGGCAGTATTTGGGGTCGAAGTGTCATAAATGGGGTCCCTGGATCCTGGCTACTTTGAGCTGTACCGGGTCATAGCAACATAGGAACAGGAGTAGGCCATTCAGCCCCTCAAACATGTTCGACCATTCAATGTGATCATGGCTGATCTGTAGCCTAACTCTATATACCTGCCTTGGGCCCATATCCCTTAATATCTTTGCTTAACAAAAAATTATCTATCTCAGATTTAAAACTAACAACTAATCCAGCATTAACTTCCAAACATATACCACCCTTTGTGTTTAAAAGTACTTCCTAACATCACTCCTGAACGGTCTGTTCCCAATTCTCAGACTGTGCCCTCCCTGGTTTTAGAATCCCCAACCAGTGGGAGTCGGTATAGTTACATTCATGATTGAATACTGCAGTGGACTCAATGGGCTGAATGGCCTAATTCTGCTCCTATATCTTATGATCCTATAGTTCCAGTTGCATTGCAATTTCCCTCATCGTGCCCTGCTGCTACACTGAGCTCAGTAACAAGGAGGAATGTTTAATTAAGTTGTAGGTGAGAGTGGCTGGGGAGTCTGTGACCAGATCTGGATCATAAACTGTCCACCTCATCCTCGACTCCTGAAGATCTGAGCTGGGGAGAGGCTGGGCTGGGATACTGGGATCCTGAACAACTAATTCTGAGGAAGGATTCCAGTTGGAGCAGAGATTCCTATCCTCTTCAGGATCATCCCATTTATTTGTCAGAAACATTTCAACATGTTTGCAGTTTAATTACAACGTGGAGCTTGTGACACTTAATTGAATTTATTTAAGGTTTCGGTTTTTCAGGGAAACACAGGATTCAGGGGGTGAGGGGACAACAGGTGGGAAAGTGGAGTCGAGGCCCATGATTGTGTCGAATGGTAGAACAGCTAAAGGTCGAATGGCCTATTCTTGCTTCTTAATTCCTCTTTGGTTTCCAATCCTCCTTGAAGGTGATAGAAAGCTGTTTGAAAAGCTGAAGAGATTCTTAGAAGCAGAGACATCGAGTACAGTGAGGAAGATCTGCTGAATCTCCGTTATTGTCCCAAGTGGAGTTTTATGTTTAATTGTGGGTGTCACATTTTAAGAAGGATATCGAGGACTTGGAGAGGGTGCAGAGGAGATACAAACTTACAAAGTTCCAGATCAGGAGTAGGCCATTGGCCCCTTGAACCTCCTCCACCATTCAATAAAGTCATGACAGATCTGACTGTTATCTCAAATCCATATTCCTGCCCAACCCTGATGACCCTTCACCTCCTTGTTTAACAAGAATCTCTCCACCACTGCACTTTCAAGGAGACAGTTCCAAAGACTCATGACCTTCTGAGGGAAAACATTTCTCCTCAGCTCCATTTTAAATGGGGGTTTTAACCTGGTTTCTAACCAGTGAGCCCTCATTCTAGATTCTCCCAGAAGAGGAAACATCTACTTCACACTCAGCTGGTTGAGACCACTCAGGACCTTATGTGTTTCAATCAAGTCACCTCTTACTATTTGAAACTTAATTGGATACAAACCCAGCCTGTCCAACCTTTCCTCATCCGACAACACACTCATTTCAGGTCTGGCAAACCTTCTCTGAACCTCTTCCAATTCGTTAACACCCTCCCTTCAGTAAGGAGACCTGCACACTATACTCCAGATGTGGTGTCACCAGTGCTTTGTATAACTGAAGGATAACCTGCCTATTTTTGTCCTCATTTCCCTTCACAATGTTAACATTCTATTAGCTTTCCTAATTACTTGTTGCATCTGCACACCGTACACACCCACATTTTACTTAACGTGCCAAATCTTTGCAGACTCAACTTATCAATATCATGTTGTAGGCTCCTTAAGTCCTTTTCACAATTTACTTTCCGACCTATCTTTGTGTCATTAGCAGGTAGCTTCATCCAACTATTTATGTACATTATAAAAGCCCTGTGGTCCACCACTTGTTACATCTTGTCAACCAGAAAATGACTCTTGAATACCTACTGTGTGCTTCCTGTTAGCCAGCTAGCTTCTATCGGTGCCAATGTGTTCCCCCTATACCTTGAGGTTTCTGCAATAATCTTTGATGTGGCACCTTGTCAAATACTAAATACAGTACATCCACTGTTTCCCCTTTATCCACAGCATGTATTACCTCTTTGAATAAACAAATTGGCTCACAGTGATATCCTGTTCATGGTATGTTGACCCTACCTGATAACTTTGATTTTTTCTAAGCTGTTTGCTATAACATTTAATAATAGTTTCTAATATCTCCCCTCTAACAGAGATGTTAAACAACTTGACCTACACTTTCTTGCCTTCAGTCTCCATTCCTTTTGAATAAAAGAGTTCCATTTGCTATTTTCCAATCAAAAGGAATGTTTGCTGAATCCAGGGAATCTTGGAGAATTAAAACCAATGTATTAATTATCTCACTAGCCATTTCTTCTAAGACCCTCAGATAATGCCCATCAGGACCCTGGCATTTGTCAGACAACAGCTCCAATAATTAGCTCATTACCACTTTCTCAGTGATGGTAATTTTCTTCAGTTTCTCACTCCCTTCAATTTTCCTCATTTACAGCTATTTCTGGGATATTACTGTGTCCTCTGTAGTGAAAACTGATGCAAAATATCAACTGCCATCTCCTTATTTTCCTCTATCAACTCTCTAATCTCATTTTTATTGACCAATGCTCGCTTTGTTAAGTCTGAAAGTTTAAAAGTATCTATAGAAACCCTTGCTATTTGTATATACATTTTTAGTTAGCTTTCACTTGTATTCTAATATTCCTTCCTCAATAATTTTTTAGTCATTCTTCATCATTTCTGTATTCTGTTCAGACTTCTGAGTTTTCATCCATTGTTTAGCAATTATATGATTACTTTCTGTAAGTTTGGTATTTCTTTAAATTTTTGTTAATTTGGTGGGTCGGGTCTGTTGGAACTTTTCTTTTTCTCCACCCAAATCATTTCTACATTCTGGTTTTCTTAACTTAGCCATTCTGTTTTATGGAGATAAACCTTCAGTAAGTTACCAGAGCCTCCTTTCTACCTGTTCCTAGCCTCCTGTCCTCCTTAAATCTTCAATACTCAGCCCATAATCTCAGAAAACTGTCTCTGTGATGGTGATCAGACTGCACTTATTTATTTCTATTTGCACTTTCAATTCATCTATTTAGTTTCGAATACTTCGTGCTTTCAGATACAGAATCTTCAGTTTTCTCCCTTTATTATTTTTGTAACCTCTAGTCTCACCTGTCTTATTTTTATATTTGATTTTATTTGATTTATTACTGTCAAATACCTCGTAATGGTGAAAAGTTTTGTTTTGCATGCAGTACAGGCAGATCATACCACACAAAGTGCATCAGGGTAATAGAACAGAGCGAGGAATACAATGTTATGGCTGCAGAGAAGGTGCACAGAGCAAGATCAACATTAAATTTAAAACTTGACAGGCCCATTCAGAAGTTGAATAACAAGGGGGAAGAAATTGTTCTTGAATCTGTTGGAATGTGTGTTTAAGCTTTTGTATCTTCTGCCCGATGGAAGAGGGTGGAAGAGATTATAACTGGGGTGGGAGGGGTTTTTGATTATGTTGGCCGATTTTCTGAGACAGTGACAGTATAGACTGAGTCAATGGATGGAAGGTTGGCTTACATGACAGACTGGACTGTGTTCACAACTTTTTGTTGTTTCACTATGGTCCTGGGCAGAGCAATTGCCATACCGAGCTGTGATACATCCGAATGCTTTCTATGATGCTTCTATAAAAATTAATAAGAATCCTCGTAGACATGCTGAGTTTCCTTAGCCTCCTGAGGAAATAGAGGCGTTGTTGTGCTTTCTTGACAATCACATCAACTTAGGTGGGCCAGGACAGGTTGTCGGTGATCGTCTCTCCCAGGAACTTGATGCTCTTGACCATCTCCACCTCAGCACCACTGATATAGACAGAAAGTGTGCCCTCCACTCTGCTTCCTGCAGTCAATGACCAGCTCTTTTGTTTTGCTGATGTTGAGGGAAAGATTTTAATCTCTACACCACCCCACCAAACACTTAAACTCTTCCCTTTATTCTGTCTCGTCATTGTTTGAAATCCGGCCTACAATGGTGGTGTCATCCGTGAACTTGTAGACAGAGTCAGGATGAAATTTGGCCATGAGGGGCTGAGTGTGCAGCCCTGTGTGGGGCACCGGCGTTAAGGATTATTGTGGAGGAGCTGTTGTTGCCAATTCTCACTGATTGCGGTCTGTGGGTCAGGAAGCCGAGGATCCAGCTGCAGAGGGAGGAGAAGAGTTGTAGGTCTCGGAGTTGGGAGATGAGTTTGTTTGGAATTATAGTGTTGAAGGTGGAGCTGTGGTCAGTAAGTAGGACCCTGATGCAGGTGTCCTTGTTATTCAGATGTTCCAGGGATGTGTGTGGGGCCAGGGAGATGGCATCTGCCATGGACCTGTTGTGCAGGTGGATGAATCGCAAAAGACCAAGGCAGGCTGGGAGGCGGAGATTGATATAAGCCATGACTAACCTCTTGAAGCACTTGATAATGATGGAGGTCAGAGCCCTAGGCAGTAGTCATTGAAGCATGCTGCATGAGTTTTCTTTGGTATTGGGATGATGATGGTCTTTCTGAAACAGGCAGAGACTTCAGAGTGTAGTAAGATCATAGATTTGTAATCTCTATCTCTTCTTGTCATAGTCTGTTTATGATTTCCCATATTAATACATTTCTTTCTTGCCTTATCTTTAATATATCTCCCCAGGTGTGATCCCTTACCCTCACTATTTAGTTTAAAATCCTTTCTAGTCCTCTTGTTATGCAGTTTTTTAGAACATTGTGCCAGGCTAGTTGAAGTGTAGACCGTCCCAATAATATAGACCTTACTTTCCCCAGTACCTGTAAACAGGAAACCACTTCTACCACACCAGTCTGTAAAGACCATCTCATTTTATTTTTCTTTGTTCTGGATTGTAGGAAAAAATAGGAAAAGGATGGCCTTAAACCAAGGCCTGTGAAAGGAGTTACTGCACTTTCAAAAACCAAGTTGTTGGAGCTCATTGTGAGTTGTGTTTACACTGTTGCTTTGTTCAAGCAGTGGGGGAAGCTGTTTGAGATCCAGTGTCGCTGCAGGTATGTGTTTACTGCAAGTTTCACTCAGACACCAGATCGCTGATTGGTTTTTCAATTAAACCGTATTGTGAAGGCAAGGACTCACCAGATTGGCTCTTAGGCAAATGGAATTGAGTGTGAACAATCCAGAGGCAGAAGGTCCTCCAGGCTGCAAGAGCTATCTCTCTCTCTCTTGCTCTGCGGTGAAGTGACCAAGAACAAAAAGATAGCTGGTTGTGTTCTCCCACTATTTGCTGTAAGATTTTGCCTCTAACCAGTGACTGGAAGATCGAACAATTAATGTATGACCCCACTGTGTCTTCAGCAAAGAACTGAAAGAACTTGAATATGAAATCAGAGATCAGAAGCAAAAAGGACACCTCAGTGAATCTTGTGGAGTGGTGTTATTCAACTGTCATGCCCAATATTTTGTCCTTCACCATAACATCCACCTTTATTTGACAGTGGCTGCATGTGACTTTAGGGATTTGAGAAAGGGTTAGAGTCCCAGCCAGTAGAGTTATATGCTGATAATTCAGAGATAACAAGGTGTATAGCTAATGAAAATCATTTTCTGAAGAAGGGTCGAGGCCCAAAACGTCAGCTTTCCTGCTCCTCTGATGCTGCTTGGCCTGCTGTGTTCATCCAGCTCTAAACCGTGTTATCTCAGATTCTCCAGCATCTGCAGTTCCAGCTATGCTGATAATTCAGTTTTTGTTGGTGGTTAGAATTGGAAGTACAGAAACTTGGCCAGTGTTTTCTGTTAACTTGAGTTCATCAGATGTGAAAATTAGGGACTTTGAGTAAGTTGATTAAATCTTTAAACTTGTGTAAGAAACCTGAGAGTAGTGGGACTCGAGCAGCAACACATCCCCCCCCCCCCCCCCCCCCCACCATCCGAAGTGGGTTGTGACAAGGTTTCGAGTTACACATTGATTTCTCTAATCCTTTTGCTGCTCACACTGACTACTCTGAATCTCTGTTTTCCCATCATTGGTGCCAGTGTAGATCACAATAACTGGATCGTCCCCTCCCATTGTCAGCTCATCTCCAGCTCTGAATAAAAGTCCTGGACCCTGCACACTGGGCAGGGACACAGCCTCCTAGACTGAGAGAATACTGTTAATCCCCCTCACCATCCTGTCCCCTACCATCACTACATTTCATTTTGTCCCCTGCCCCCACTTGAATTGTTTCCCGTATCACAGTGCCATGGTTTGTTTGCCCACCCCTCTCCAGTCTCTAATACCATCCAAACACACTGAAACCTGTCTCAAACCTGCCAGACAGTCACAAAGACTGAGCCACCAGTCATCCTGCCTCAGCACTTTCCTCTGTCCCTGACTGCTGACAAACCAGAAGATCCTATTGGATTGCCTTCTGATACAAAATATTGAAGTAACTTTCCTCAAGTTTCTTGTGTCACGGTGTTTGCAGCCTGGCTTCTGGTTCCATGACTCAATTCCTCAAGCCACAAATGCTTGTTGTAGACCTGTGTGCCCTGAACCACACTGGCATCCAGGAGCTTCCATATGCCGCAGCCGTGACACATCACCTGTGCTGCCATCTTTAATAAATTTTAATCAGCAAACTTGTTATTTTATTAAATTATTTATTTCTTCCATTTTATATATAAATCTAAGCTGACCACTAGTTCCTGTACTATTTTAAAACTTGGGAACAGAATTTACCTTAACTATTTATCAGAAAGATGCTAAACAGTTAGCTTCACCCCCTTCAATGGACTAAGATTAAATTGATACAGGGTCTGGGTTTGATAAGGGACGAGAGCATTCCCTTTCCCTAATTCCCTTCCTCACCCAATGCTCAGCACTTTGATCAAGGTCACAATGAGATTCCTGTATTTAGACACACTGAATCTAAAATGTTAGCTTAGAAAAAAAACGCTAAGTTAATTTCCTGAATTAACTAAGTTCAGCTGTTGTCTTGCAGAAAGCTTATAAATCCCTTCTTCAGTTTGGAATTTAAACAGCAAATTTCAGTTAAATATTAATACAAGACTGTGGAAACAGGTTACACTTTCCCTCACTCATCAAACTCTCAACACTCAGTGGCCAATGTGTGGTCCTTTACTAGGATGGTCCAGAGGATGAGGAATCTCAGGCACGTGGAGGGGCTGGAGAAGCTGGGGCTATTCCCTTCAGAACAGAGATGGTTAAAGGGAGATTTACTGGAGGCATTCAACATTGTCAGTGTTTCACTGGAGTAAATCAGAGAAGACTATCTTCAGGACAGGATGAGAGGTAACCAGAGGGAGATGGAGCAAAGGGAAAGAACCCAGGGAGTGCAGATAGAGAGAATGTTTCTTTCAAATACAATGAGTCGTCTCAACGCTGTGTCTGAAAGGGCGATGGAAGGAGATTTAATGTAACTTCCAAACAAGAACTGAGCAAAGTTTCAAGAGAAAAGTTTGGAGGATATGGGCGAAAGTGCAGGAAGAGGAACTAATTGGATGGTGGTTTCAAAGAGGCACAATGGTGTGTGATAACAAACACCTTAGACCCAGCAACAAGCTCACAGCCGACAGGGCAGTCCTGAGAACTATTGCTGTGTATGTGTCAGTGGCAGGGACAATGGAGAGCAGATTTCTCAAATCTCACCAGCGAAGTCTCCAAAAACTCCTACAGGATAGAGATCAGCTTCCTGTCATAGGCTGACGTCGTGGCCAAAGTTAGAGATGGGCCATGTTATTCTCACGCACAACACAAGACTCCCAAACAGGCTCTCTCCTCCAACACAAACACCCCAACACAAATACCCCAACACAAACACCCCAACACAAACACCCTAACACAAACACCCCAACACAAACACCCTAACACAAATACCCCAACACAAACACACTAATACAAACACCTCAACACAAACACCCCAATACAAACACCCCAATACAAACACTCCAAAACAAACACCCCAACACAAACACCCCAACACAAACACCCCAACACAAACAC
>NC_063354.1:2452597-2486626 GCF_021869965.1 Rhincodon typus | reverse complement strand
CAACACCCCTCTCCCCCCACACAACACCCCTCTCTCCCCACACCAATCCACCCCACACCAAACCCTCCCCCAGAAACCCATTCCCCCTCCACTCCACCCAGCCTCATCACCACCAGACACTCCCGGCAGCCCCTTGAAGGGTCCGTTAACCCACTGTCATTCAGTTCAAAGTGAACATATTCACAGCCCCCAGATTAGAATATTACTCTCAGTTCAGAGACTCAATAATATGAAAATACTTGATGATCTATGGCTTAATTACAGTATTAAAATCTAGTTCATCTAATTAAAAAAAAAGCAAATCATAATGGCTTTTCATTGTACACTTACTTGACTTGCAACTCCCTGCATATTCCTGTATATGAAGTCAGAGTGAGTGAGTGTTATTGTAGCCAGTAAACTGGTGTTAATCTCACCATTGAGAGAGACTGAAATTACAAGCTCCTGACAGTAACTGACAAGTCAGAGCAACATATATTCAAAGAGCTTGCTCCCAGTGATAAAATACCACAGTAACTGTGAGTGAGAAATCACAGAGGATCGGAGTGGGGATCACCTGTATCTCATCTCGATCTGTTCCCCTGACCCCAACCCTTTGTCCCAATAATATCCACCAGCCTAAAGTAAAAAACCACGGACACCGAAATAAAAGCAGAAAGTGTTGGAGACACTCAGCTGGTCTGACAGCTCCTGTGGAGAGAGATACAGATTTAACTTTTTCGATCAATGACCATTCATCTGAACAGGAAATCCTCTGAACTCAGATCTGAACCTTTCAATGAAGCTGCAGCCTCCAGCTTGAGTGTGGGTCCTGATTCTGACTTTGGCCTTAAATGGTCTGACTGAATTGGAAGGTTCAATTTCCTTTCTTCATTCCTCAATGACATCATCTCTCCCCATGGAGCTGATCAAGTCCTGTAATCAGAATACGCACTTGATTTAAATCGCTCCTTCACTGATATTCAAATATAATTTATGTATCATGTTCACAATTTAACATTTTCCCCATAACATGCCATGTATTGCTAGACCCAGATAATGTTCTGGGGACCTGGGTGCGAATCCCGCCATAGCAGATGGTAGAATTTGAATTCAATAAATATCTGGAATTAAGAATCTAATGCTGACCATGAATCCATTGCTGATTGTCGGAAAAACCCATCTGGTTCACTAATGGCCTGTAGGGAAGGAAACTGCCATCCTTACCTGGTCTGGCCTACATGTGATTCCAGACCCACAGCAATGTGGTTGACTCTCATCTACCCTCTGGGCAATTAGGGATGGACAATAAATGCTGGTCCAGCCAACGATGCCCACATCCCATCAATGAATAAAAATAAATAGTCCCGAGTTGCCCTGACTAGCTGATGTTAAACTATTACAAGCAGTTTGTGAGTTGCAGGTAATTGGTCATTTCAGGGGCAGTTCAAATTCATTGCCCTGGGTCTGGAGTCACATGCAGGCCAGGCCAGGTGAGAATGGCAGGTTTCCATCCCTAAAGGACATGAGTCAACTGGTTTTTATGACAATTGATAATATTTTCACAGTCTCCATCACTGAGACCAGCTTTATCTTCCAGACCTATTAATTGAGATTAAATTCCAACAGCTGCTGTTTCAACCAGCCTGTCCTCTTCAATACCGCCCCCGTGATATTACCATCACCTCCCCTCTGTCAGGGAATCAGGCTTCTTACAGGAATCTTGATGGTTTCATTATAGGCACAAGCGCCTCAGTTCTTGCTTTTAGTAGCAGCTAAGCTGGGGAAGCTTGGGGGATTTCTCAATTGTGACTGAGTAACAGAGTATTATCTTCTCCAGTGAGGAGTCAGATTGAACTGGAGCCTACCAGGACACTAACATCTCGATCACACATCCCTCTCACAGTGACACATAGGAATGGAAAGTAATAGGAGTCATTTGGAACATCTTTTATTGAATCTGATATGAAAAGCATATCAGGTCCTCTGCAGGAATACAACAGGGGGTTCACACTGCAGAAAATGTTTTATATGGTGACTGCACAATCAGTCTCTATAAACCGGGCAATTCAATGAATTTCATCGTAGGTACAATATGGGATTAGATACAGAGTAAAGCTCCCTCTACACTGTCCCCCATCAAAAGCTCCCAGGACGGCGTTAGATACAGAGTAAAGCTCCCTCTACACTGTTCCCCATCAAACAATCCCAGGGTAGGGACAGCACGGGGTTAGATACAGAGTAAAGCTCCCTCTACACTGTCCCCATCAAACACTCCCAGAACAGGGACAGCATGGGGTTAGATACAGAGTAAACCTCCCTGTACACTTCCCCCCCCATCAAACACTCCCAAGGACAGGGACAGCATGGGGTTAGATACAGAGTAAAGCTCCCTCTACACTGTCCCCCATCAACTACTCGCAGGACGAGGACAGCACCAGGTTTGTTGGAGTATTTGATGTAAATGCATACAGGCAGGTTAACTCTGTATCTAAATCCATGCTGTCCTTGTCCTGGGAGTGTTTGATGGAGATTGGCAGAAGGAGATTCAGAGTCATAGAACTGTACAGATGTATAGCACAGAAACGGACTCTTTGGTATAACTGGTCTGTACTGACCAGATATGCTAAACTGATCGAGTCCCATTTGCCAGCATTTGGTCCATATCCCTCTAAATCCTTCCTTTTCATGTGCCCATCCAGCTGCCTTTTAAACATCATATTTGTACCCACCTCCACCATCTCCTCTGGCAGTTCATTCCATACACGGACCACCCTTTGCGTGAAAAAGTTGCCCCTCAGATCCCTTTTATATCTTTCCCCTCTCACCTTAAACCTGCGGTCTCGAGTTTTGGACTCCCCCAGCCCAGGGAAAAGACCTTAGCTATTCACCTCATCCATGCCCCTCATGATTTTAAAAACTTCTATAAGGTCACATCTCAGCCTCCGACGCTCCAGGGAAAATAGCCCCAGTCTATTCAGCCTCTCCCTACAGCTCAAACCCTCCAACCCTGGCAACATCCTTGTAAAGTCAATACAGTGTTGAACTGGAGGAACATAACAGGTCAGGCAGCATCAGATGAGCAGGAAAGTCGACATTTCAGGTTTACACCCTTCGTCAGGACATCCCTGTAAATCTTTTCTGAACCCTTTCAAGTTTAACAACATCCTTCCTGTAGCAAGGAGATCAGAATTGAACACAGTATTTGAAAAGTGGCCTAACCAATGTCCTGTACAGCTGCAACATGACTCCCAACTCCTAGACTCAATGCACTGATCAATAAAGGCAACTGTACCACACACTTTAACTATTCTGTCTACCTGCAACTCCACTCTCAGGGAACTAGGCACCTGCCCCTCTATGGTCCCTTTGTTCAGCAACAATCCCCTGGGGCCTACCATTAACTGTATAAATCCTGACCTGGTTTGCCTTACCAAAATGCAATATCTCCCATTTATCTAACTTAAACTTCATCTGCCACTGCTCAGCCCATCTGATCAAGCTTCTGTTGTAGTCTGAGATAATCTCCTTCCTTGTCCACTACGCAACCAATTTTGGTGACATCTGCAAACTTACTAACCATATCTCATATATTCACATCCAAATCATTTATATAAATGATGAAAAGCAGTGGACGCAGCACCGATCCTTGTTGCACACCGCTGGCCACAGGGCTCCAGTCTGAAAAACAACCCCCCACCACCACCCTCTGTCTCCTACCTTCAAGCCAATTTTGTATCCAGCTGGCTAACTCTCCCTGGATTCCATGTGATCTAACCTTTTTAACCAGTTTACCATGCGGAACCTTGTCAAATTCCTTGCTGAAGTCTAGGTAGGCAACTCCGTATCTAACCCCGTGCTGTCCCTGTCCTTGAAATGTTTGATGGGGACAGTGTAGAGGGAGCTTTACTCTGTGTCTAACCCTGTGCTGTCCCTGTCCCTGGGAACGTTTAATGGGGTATAATATAGAGGGAGCTTTACTTTGACTCAAACCCTGTGCTGTAACTATAATCAACTCAGTTGGAGGATGCCTTTCATTGTAAACTTTTTAGATCTTTCAGCAGCTTTGTTCTGCGATGTGCATGTGGCTTTTTCGTGTAAAATTGTTAATACCATCTTGTCAGGACCCTGATTTATAAATCCATTTCCCTAATTTAGGGACAAAAATCAGAAAGTGTGCACCTAGAATGTTGATACATGCTGAAGGACTGAATGTTCTCGTATTGTTTGTATGTTGATAAAATGTCAAACAGTCAGATATTTGGAACAGGTAATCAGATCAAAATAAAAGCAAAATACTGCAGATGCAGGAAACCTGAAATAAAAGCAGAACGTGTTGGAGAAACTCAGCAGGTCTGGCAGCCTCTGTGGAGAGAGAAACAAAGTTAACATTTCGGGTCTGATTAGAACCTCCTTTGGAATAAAGTACTTCTTTATAAAGGCAAAGGAATGAATGGAGGGTCGCTGAGGACATGATGGAGAGGGACCATCCATGTACATGAGCATGAACAGGTGTGATGGTGAATGATATGATTTGAATGAAGTTAGCTCAATCCTCAAAAATGGTTTGGAAAAACAGGTAACTTTTAAAGACTAGAATACATGGAACAATTCGATATGGCAGCATTGCAAAACTGCTAAATTGTATTCACATGGAGACTGCTCAACAAGATTTCACAGCTTAATTAAGAGGGATTGGGAAAGGCCATGGTATCTCATTACTTTTGCCATTATGAGGATTTATGGACTCTGTGAAGCTGTTAGCTGTCATCATTCCTGTCATTTAACACAATGACAGGCTAGTTCAGACCTATTTTACCTCCAGACATGACTATTATAGTTATCTCCTCACCAATTGCGCCCCCCTCCATTAACTCCAGCTAATCCTGCTGCCCAAATACTTATTGGCTTTATTTCCATTCACCTCTCACTGGGCTCACTGATCTGCAATCATTCCAGTGCAAAAACACCACAGTTTCATAACCTTTCTCCTTGTCAATTTCCTTGCCACTCCCTATCTCTGTAACCTTCTCCAGCCCCTACGACTGTACCTATCACCTCCTCCAAGCCCTACACATACCCTATCTCTGAAAACTCCACCATCCCCTACACCCCCTCCCTATCTCTATCACCTACTCCAAGCCCTACGCATACCCTATCTCTGTAACCTCCTCCAGCCCCTACACCCCTTCCCTATCTCTATCACCTACTCCAAGCCCTACACATACCCTATCTCTGTAACCTCCTCCAGCCCCTACACCCCCTCCCAATCTCTGTCACCTCCTCCAGTCCGAGGACTTTCTGGGATCTCTGAACAAATCAGTTTCTGAACTTGGAGCTTTCCCTGATTTAATCACTCCCCTCTCAGCGGCCGTGCCTTTACCCTGCCTGGGTCCTATGTTCTGACATTCCTTCCTGAAACCTCTGTTCATCACTCTCTTCCTTTAACACTCTTCTTCAAACTGAGCTTTCTGTGCAAGCTTTAAATTGCCTGTGGCAGCCTCTCCTCGTATGTCTTGGTGACAAATTGGGTTTAATAACACCCCTGGGAACAGCCTTTGGATGTTGCATTATGTTAAAGTCATCATATAAATGCAAGTTGTTGTTGTTGCAGGGCAGTAGTTCCCAGTGAGAAGAAACCTTCCTGTGACTGGGCCTGGTGATTTGGGGTCAGCATGAGGCTGTTTGCAATTTGGAAACCATTTTCCCTTATTCCTGACACCTCTTCCTACTAATGGAGGAAGAAAAAGAGAGAGAGAGACAGAGACAGAGTTTTAAAAAAAGTGCAGGCTGACTGACTTGCATTTCCATAGCATCATTTACATCCTCAGGGCAGACAAAGTGCTTTACAATGAAGGACTTCTGAAATGGAGTTGTAAAGGAGGGTTTGTGCTGCCTCCTTATTATCTTACAGCCTTCATCCTGCAGCATGAACCCAACACAGTAAACATTTCCTCACTCCCTGTGATCTTACTAAGAGTTAACCCTGATTCACATTTTCATCCTGAAAATTTTCATTCTGGTTTATCACTGGACTCTTGGGTGGTTCCCGCAGATTGGAAAACAGCCAATGATGACACCACTGTTTAAAAAAGGAAGTAGACAAAAAGCAGGTAACTACAGGCCAGTTAGCTTAACTTTGGTAGTGGGGAATATGCTTGAAACTATCATTAAGGAAGAAATAGCAAAACATCTGGATATAAATTGTCCCATTGGGAACACCCAGCATGGGTTCATGAAGGATAGGTCATGTTTAACTAATTTGGTGGAATTCTTTGAGGACATTACTTGCATGGTGGACAATGGAGAACCCGTGGATGTGGTGTATCTGGATTTCCAGAAGGCATTTGACAAGGTGCCACACCAAAGGCTGCTACATAAGATAAAGTTGCACGGTATTACAGGTAATGTATTGGCATGGATAGAGGATTGGTTGACCAGTAGAAAGGAAAGAGTAGGGGTAAATGGGTGTTTTCCTGGTTGGCGGTCAGTGGCTAGTGGTGTGCCTCAGGGATCAGTGTCAGGACCGCAATTGTTTACAATTTACATAGATGATTTGGAGTTGGGAACTAAGTGTGGTGTGTCAAAATTTGCAGATGACACTAAGACGAGTGGTAGAGCAAAGTGTGCAGAAGACACTGAAAGTCTGCAGAGGGATATAGATAGTCAAAGTGAGTGGGCAGAGGTCTGGCAGATGGAGTACAATGTTGATAAGTGTTAGGTCATCCATTTTGGTAGGAATAACAGGAAAATGGACTATGTTTTAAATGGTTAAAAATTGCAGCACGCTGCTGTGCAGAGGGACTTGGGTGTCCTTGTGCATGAATCGCTGAAGGTGGGATTGCAGGTGCAGCAGGTGATTAAAAAGGCAAATGGAATTTTGTCTGCCATTGCTCGAGGGATGGAGTTTAAAAACAGGGAGGCTATTCTGCAGCTGTATAGGGTCCTGGTGAGGCCACACCTGGAGTACTGTGTGCAGTTTTGGTCTCCTTACTTGAGAAGGGATATACTAGCACTGGAGGGGGTGCAGAGGAGATGCACTCAGTTGATTCCAGAGTTGAGAGGGTTGGATTATGAGGAGAGACTGAGTAGACTGGGATTATACTCATTGGAATTCAGAAGAATGAGGGGAAATCTTATAGAAACATATAAGATTATGAAGAGAATAGATAAAGTGGAGGCAGGGAGGTTGTTTCCGCTAGTAGGTGAAACTAGGAGTAGAGGGCATCGCCTCAAAATAAAGGGAAGCAGATGTAGGACTGAGGTCAGGAGGAACTTCTTCACCCAAAGGGTTGTGAATCTGTGGAATTCCCTGCCCAGTGAAGCGGTTGAAGCTACCTCGCTGAATGTTTTTAAGGCAAGGCTAGATAAATTTTTGAACAATAAAGGAATTAAGGGTTATGGTGTGTGGCCGGGTAAGTGGAGCTGAGTCTCAAAAAGATCAGCCATGATCTTACTAAATGGTGGGGCAGGCTCGAGGGGCCGGATGGCCTACTCCTGCTCCTAGTTCTTATGTTCTTATGTTTCTCAGATATATATATGTAAATTTCATTCTCTCTACCGCACCTCATACTTCAGCAATCTCTTTTTCTCGCTCAGCGTTCAGTATTTTTCTCACAGTTGTAACTACTTGAGCTGCTGCTATGATATCATGTTATGCTAAAACACAAATTGTTCATGGTCCTGGAAAACTATGGTACCCATAAGCAGTTGACTAACCAGACCCGAGCTGAATTCTGGCTCATGACAAGAGCTAATGACGCTAACTGCTTTAATGAATGTTATAGGGGCAGTTGCGAGAGATTCTGACTGAAGTTCACTGTAGACGGTTTTCATGCTGTGCTGAGCTGGTACATCTTAGAGACTCCTTAATCAGGCCTGATAAATTATTTCAGGGACTGAGCAAAAATATTCTTTTCCAGCCTAAAGGCATTTAAACTATTCAGTGAAAGGTCTCTTCAAAACAGAAAATGGAACTTTTAATTCAATGTTATTTTCTTTTTATGTCACTTTGCTATCAATTTCAGAGTTGCACAAAAATGTTTTAAATATTTGACATCACTGTCCCCCATCAAACGTTCTCAGGACAGGGACAGCATGGGGCTAGATACAGAGTAAAGCTCTCTCTACACTGTCCCCATCAAACATTCCCAGGACAGGGACAGCACAGGGTTAGATACAGGGTAAAGCTTCCTCTACACTGCCCCCCATCAAACTCTCCCAGGACATAATTAGGTGGAGGGTAACACTTTCTCTCTCTGTTCTGATGGTGTCCTAGTGACTGTTTGCTAAACTTGAAGCTTGTAGAGTGGACAGCAAATTATTAAAACAGATTCAGCAACTGGCTGATCAGTTGAAGGTGGAGGAGGGATAATGGGTGGGTCCTCACATTGGCAGAACATGACCTTCCACCTGGATCTGATCCAGGACTTGGATAACCCATGACATTCATTAATGACTTTGGTGGTGAAATCGAGAGCCACTTACCCAAGTTTCCTGAGGATGTAAAAATTGGCAGCAGATGGAATCATCGAACTGCAAAGAGAAATTGATCAAGTAAATGAGATAACAAGGTGTAGAGCTGGATGAACACAGCAGGTCAAGCAGCATCAGAGGAGCAGGAAAGCTGACGTTTCGGGTCTGGACCCTTCTTCAGAAACCTTCTTCAGACCTTCAGACCCTTCTTCCTACTATCTTTGGATCAAGTAAATGGTTCAGATTGTAGCAAATGAACATCACAGAGCAAAATATGGGTGAACAGGCAACGTTTTGAGGTATACAAAAGCCAGAAACACTGGAGGAACAAAGGGGCTTAAAGGCCATCAGCATTCATCAGCCTCTGAATCACCAGGGCTTGAGTCTATAATAACCCTGGCCAGCTTTCCAGTCTCATGCTGAGAGAGAGCTGCATTGTCACTGGTGTCACATTACACTGAAGTCTCACCTACCTGTTCATGTGGATGTAAAAGATCCCATATCCCTATTCCAAAGGAGAGCAGAGAGGGTTCTCTCTGTTTCTGGCTGGCTTTACCCCTGAATTAACATTGTAGAAACATATTCACTGGCCAATGCCACTTTATGATATTGTGAGATAATATTAAACAATATGAGCCTTTGATACTAGCATTATTAAAGCAGGAGCAGGTCACAAACATGTCACAAACTGGCCTTCTTATTGTCTGAGCCAAGCCAATGTTAATACTGGGCAAGTCCAATCACAGACTGAAATCTGCCTTGATCATATTTTCTTTCTTTTTAGTTTTCACAGAACCATAAGATCAAGGCTGCAGCTTGGTTTTCACAAGAAACAGAAGTTTATTAAGCAAAATAAATGAAGACAAATAGAACAAACTAAAGTATTTATTTATAACACAAATTTAAAGATGTACTCCAATTAATCCCCCCAAGACTCCTTTACAGATCCCCAAAACACCCTGCACAATATCCAAAAGCACCTCTTGTATATTAATCATGTCAGAAACCGCAATCTTGCTCTTACACCTTGTCTGGCTTAACATAACTGTAGAGTCATACAGTCATACAGCACAGAAACAGACCAACCAGTCCATGCCAAACTAAACTAGTCCCAACTGCCTGTATTTGGCCATGTCCCTCCAAATCTTTCCTATTCAAGTACTTATCCAAATGTCTTTTAAATATTGTAATTGTACCCACATCCACCACTCCTCCTGGCAGTTCATTCCACATGCGAACCGTTCTTTGTGTGAAAAGGTTGCCCCTCATGTCCTTTTTAAATCTTCTCTCACCTTAAAAATATGCAACCTAGTTTTGAATTTCCCTGCTCTGGGGAAATGACCTTTGCTATTCACTTTATCTGTGCCCTTCATGATTTTGTAAACCTCTATAAGGTCACGACTCAACCTCTTACACTCCAGTGAAAGAAGTCCCAGCCTTTCCAGCCTCTCCTTATAACTCAAACCCTCCATTCTCGGCAACATTTTGGTAAATCTTTTCTGAACCCTCTCCAGTTCCAGAAAATCTGATGGTCTTTTCCTGGACCTGTCATACACCTGAGTTTAAATGTTCTGAGCTTCAAATGATCTCCTCAAGCTTTTATCCAAAAACTTCTGGTACTATCACTAAGCTTTTTACTCTAAAGTAATCCATTTTTCCTTTCTCTAGGACACTGTTTTATTCATCTAAGGACTTCTGCCAAACTGAAACTAAATTACAAACCTTTATATTCAAGGTGTGGGAGTTTTTCCTAAGCTTTAAGTATTTCTAGGACTTTCCAGCAGAAACCTTGATGCACAATTATTAACCTTGCTCAGTCATTTACCCTTCCAAAGTAAGTAAAAACCCATTAGTTTTGAAAGCAGCTCCCTCATGGTATTTTAAAAGAAATCATCGTAGCTACAGAAATACCTACAAGTTAATTATTAAAACCCCTCAGACACGCAGTAAAATCATGTGTCATGAACTCAAAATTCAAACAGCCAAACTTAAAAAGGCAACAAATTCTACACCACAGTATCCAGACATCTAGAGCACAAGGAGGGAGAGGTTATGTTTCATGTGCAAATCCCCAGTTAGCCCACACGAGGAGACACTCGGAGCAGCTCTGAGCACTACACCTCAGGAAGGAGATACAGGTCTTGAAGGAAGTGCAGTGTGGGTTTACCAGAATGACCCTGGGATTTCTAAGGATTGACCACAGGAGACTCAGGCACAGGTCAATAATCATTTATTTGTGCAAATGTTGTGTAAATGTTAGACTGGCTAAAACAGAACTCTGCTGATTACAGAAAGACCATCTTTTATACACAGCTAGTCATATATGCAGTTCATTCCTCAAATTCCAATTTTCTCAGTGTATTGTCATGGTTGTAAGCAAATATTTCTGCTCCCCAAAACATACCATACCCCCACCCCCAACCGCACCACCAAGGCAGAGCTGCTTTATCTTGCCATGGGCTGGGCCTGTCCTTGCTACAGTTTGCTTTACCCTTTTCTGTTTATCCTCATTCCCCCCTTTTGTCTCCTAACCATCAAATCCTTTATGATTCCCAAAGCCTTTCCTGAAGGTTCTGTTGATATCAATCCTATGGTGTACAAGATTCACCTGGAGAATTCTGCTCCCTTTGGTTTTACTCAGAATGTGGAGATTCCTATTTAACACTCACAACTTCAAGGTTAAATTACTAGGAGACCTTACACAGACTAAATTTGTATTTTATGGAATTTAGCAGCTTAAGAGTTGATTTACAGTCTTCAAGATATTAAGGAGAAATTAAAGGGTGTATGAAGAGAAGTTATTCCCACTGGTTTGGGCATCTAATCAAGGGATGCTGTTTAAAAACAAGAGCTAGGGCTGCCAGGAATGAAATTAGGAAAGGTGTGCACAGAAAGGGCAAACCTGGAATGTTCTTGCACAAACTACGACTGACGCCAGATCTATTAATAAAACTAAATTGTGACTTTCATTAGCCAAAGACACAGATGGTATTTGGTGTTAGGTCACAAATTGCTCACGCTTTGTTTGAATGAAAGATCAGGCTTGATGGACTAAATAGCCTCTGCCTTGTCCGAGGTTTCTATCTTCTTCAACAAAAATAGACAAACATACAAATTAGGAGCGAGAGGAGGCACCTGTTAACATTTGATTCTCTTACCAAAGAAAAATCTGCCCACCTCTTCTTATAAGCAGGAATAAATTATCTGAGGGGACGGAGGACAGAACTTGAACTTCCAAAATGTAATTGGGCAAATACTTGAAAAGATAAAATTTGCAGAGTCATGGAGAAAAAGCAGGGAGAATGGGACTAATTTGGCAACTGGGCTGAATGGCGTCCTGCTGTGCTGAGGGCGTTGATAATTCCAGGGTCAAACAACTTGAGAATGAGTGCTATCAAATGAACGCAATTTTATGGGCTATTAACATCCTTCATTTCAACAGTTTAGTTTTCTCAGCAATACACCTGCCTGATTCGAAAACTCCTGGTCCCCGTTCACTGCTTAGTGTGTTCAGAGACGAACCTCACCCTCAGATCTGACTGCTTCGTAGTAATTATCCTGGTTATAGTTGCACTAGATATTATTTATATATTTAATGCATTCTGTGTGCAAGAAGCAAGAAAAGAATTTGTTACTTTTCTGTGAGCATTCCTAACTGGTTACTCTTTGCATCCTACACAGTCCCCTTTCGTTTAATCCCTACTACCCGTTTTGTCTTGCTCCACAGGCCTTGTAGAGTAACCCGAACCCTATCTGCAGGAGTGACATAAATTAAACTATAACAGTATAAGATAAGGAGCAGAATCAGGCCATTTGGCCCATCAAGTCTGTTCTGCCATTTGAACACAACTGATATGTTTCTTAACCCCATTCTCCTTCCTTCTCAGTAACCTTTGATCCCTTACCAATCAAGATCATATCTATCTCAGTCTTAAATAAATTCAATGACTTGGCTTCCACATCCCTCAATGAGTTCCACAGATTCACTCCCCTCTGGCTGAAGAAATTCCTCCTCATCTCAGAATCCTGAACTAGGATTCCCAAGTCCCTTTGTGCTTCAGGTTTCAGAAGCCTTTCCCCATTTAGAAAATAGTCTACACCTCTATTCTTCCTACCAAAGCGCATAATCTCACACTTTCCTACATTGAATTTCACCTGCTACTTCTTTTCCCACTATCCTAGCATATCCAAGTCCTTCTGCAGCCTTCCTGCTACTCAACACCCTTCCATCTATTTGTGTCGTCAGCAAACTTAGCAACCATGCCCTTGGTTACTTCATCCAGATCATTAATGTATGATATGAAAAGTTGTGGTCCCTATACGAACACCAGTAGATCTCCACCAGCCACTGGCTGCCATCCCAAAAAAGACCCATTTATTCCCACTGTCTGCCAGTCAGTCAGCCAATCCTCTGATGCTGCCTGGCCTGCTGTGTTCCTCCAGCTCCACACTCTGTTGTCTCTGACTCCAGCATATGCAGTTCTTACTGTCTCTGAGCCCATTCTCTATCCATGTCAGTACATTGCCCCTAACACTATGGGCTCTGATCTTATTTTGCAGCCTCCTGTGTAGCACTTTGTCAAAGACCTTCTGGAAATCCAAATCGATCACATGCACTGGCTCTTCTTTGTCTAATTTACTCCTTACCTCTTCAAAGAATTTTAACAGATTTGTCAGGTATAATCTTCCCTTGACAGAATCCATGCTGACTCTGCCCTACTCCACCATGCATTTCCAAGTACTCCACAATCTCATCCTTAATAATGAACTCTAAAATCTTACCAACAACCAAGGTCAGGCTAACGGGCCTGTAGTTTCCTGTCTTCTGCCTCCCTCCCTTCATAAACAGGTGTGTTACAACAGACATTTTCCAGTCCTCTGGGACCCTCCCTAACTCCAGTGATCCCTGAAAGATCACCACCAAAGCCTCCACAATCTCCTCAGCTATCTCCTTCAGAACTCTGGGGTGTAGTCCATCTGGTCCAGGTGATTTATCCACCTTCAGACCCTTTCAGCTTCCCCAGTATCTTCTCCCCAGCGATGGCTACTATATTCACTGCTCATTTGATGAGATCATGGCTGATTTGTGGCCTAGATCCAACTACCTGCCTTGAGCACTTCTCCCCTATTACCTTTGCTTTACAAAAATCTATATATTTCAGATTTAAAATTAACCACTGATCCAGCATCCACTGCCATTTGTGGAAGAGGGTTCCAAACATCTCCCACCCCTTTGTGCATAGAAATGCTTTCTAACATCTCTCCTGCACGGTCTATCACTGATTCTCAGACTATGCCCTTGGTTCTAGAATCTCCGATCAATGGAAATAATTTATCTTTATCGACCCTGTCTTTGTCTGTGAATATATTGAAGACTTCAATCAGATCACCCTTTAATCTTCTAAATTCCAGAGAAAGGAGCTAATTTGTATAATCTTTCCTCATAATGTGACCCCAGAAGCCCAGGTATCATCTTGTAAACCTACAGGGGGAGGCAATAGCCCAGTGGCATTATCATTGGACTATTAATCCAGGAACTCAGATAATGTTCTGGGGACCTGGGTTCAAATCCTGCCATAGCAGATGGTGAAATTTGAATTCAATAAAAATCTGGAATTATGGATCTAATGATGACCATGAAATCATTGTTGGTTATCTGAAAAACCCATCTGGTTCACTAATGCTCTTTGGGCATAGGAACTGCCATCCTTACCTGGTCTGGCCTACATGTGACTCCAGACCCACAGCAATATAGTTGACAGTTCTCTGGGCAATTAGAGATGGGCAATAAATGCTGCCTGGCCAGCGATACCCTCATCCTGTGAATGAATAAAAAAACTCCCTCTAAGGCCAATATATCCTTCGTAGGTGTGGTGCTCACAGTACTCCAAGTGGGGTCTAACCTGGGTTAACTTCTGCATCCTTATACCCCTGTCCTCCAGATATAAAAGCCAGCATTGCATTAGCTTTCCAATGAATCTCCTGAATGAACAGCTTCTGAAAAGATCCCAGGGACAACTGCATGTCTCTAGTGCCATCTGGAACATTTCACATCCTATCCCTTTAACTTCAAGAATGATTTGACCAAAGCATTTCATTACAAAGTTGATCTCTGTAGGGAAGGTTTCTTTATTTTATTTTCTTTCACACTTCCTATGCTAGTTAGAAAGGTTAATATTTAGAATTTCATAGTTCAATCTATGTGTCAATCAGCTTTGCATCTATATTGAATAGGTGTACTTACAAACAATCAACAATTTTGATGTTTATTAAAGAAATCCAGTTGATGGATATTTTTAAATTCTGAAGCTATTATAAATAAAATACGTCAATGCTAATGTCAGTAACTGGGTAAAACTGTTAAATATAAGTTGTGATTCCTCAGTAAAGTAATGGAACTTGAAAACAGTGCATTCCCCCAGCATCAATCCTAACATTCTCCCACACTCTCTTCCTGCCACTCCCCCCGGCCCTGCCCATTACTTAGGACAGACATGATGCTCTGTGACCATCTTTGGCATTGTGTTCTGACAGGGTGGGTTTATTGGAACTGGCTCTGTAGAAATAAAAGGAGTACTATTCCTCTAGTTTGATAAGAATTAGTGTTATGAGGTTGTGCTAATAGGTGAGATCCTTCCTCATGTTTTAAGTGACAATGTTTCATAGAATAGAATCCCTACAGTGTGGAAACAGGCCCTTCTGCCCAACAAGTCCACACCAACCATCAGAGCATCCCACCCCCCACTTAATCTATACATGCCTCAACACTATGGGCAATTTAGCATGGCCAATCCACCTAGCCTGCACATCTTTGGACTGTGGGAGGAAAGCAGAGTACCTGGAGGAAACCCACGCAGACATGGGAGAACGTGCAAACTCCACACAGATAGTCACCCAAGGGATGGAATTGAACCTGGGTCCCTGGTGCTGTGAGGTAGCAGTGCTAACCACTGAGCTACCGTGCCGCCCCAAGTTTCAACAAGCACTGAATCAATCAGAAAGGTATTAATCATTGACATATTAACCTGTACTGTTTTAATTAACCAGTGATGACTCATTAAATGACATATCAGCCAATGATACATAAAGAAATCTTGGGAATTGTAGCAATGTGTACTTTAATTTCCACAGCATTCATTACAGAACAGTGAACATTCCCATGTTATCCTCATTGTTGTAACCCCAGATGATGGAATACTTGTTTCAGAGATAGCAGGAACTGTAGATGCTGGAGAATCTGAGATAACAAGGTATAGAGCTGGATGAACACAGCAGGCCAAGCAGCATCAGAGGAGCAGGAAGGCTGACGTTTTGGGCCTAGACCCTTCTTCAGAAATGTTCTGAAGTTCTGTGTTCATCCAGCTCTACACCTTGTTATCCCATGATGGAATACTTGAACAGGTCTGATCCCACAGTAAAACCTGGCTCAATCGACCATGAATGTTATTTTCATTTTTTTTTAACCATGGAGGTCAGTCACTGGACATATTAACAAGAGGCTGCTAATGCACTTTTAAAAGAAAAATCATAAAAGTTTATTCCACACAAAAGAGAAATGGTGAATTAGTGAGAACTATTTGAAATGACAAATGTCAGGAAGCAATATTCAAACGTTTCATCCCAACCAACTTTTTAGAGACACCAAAAAACTAAAGCTCCTCATTTTCAGCTGGCATTACAGTAACTGGTTTCTTTTTGTCCTGCATTTATTTAACTTTTTTTTATTCACTCATGTGACACAGATGTTCCTGGCTGGGCCCAGCATCTATTCCCTGTCCCTAGTTGCCCCTTGAGAAGGTGGTGATGAGCTGCTGCCTTGAACCGCTGCAGTCCTCCTGCTGTGGGCTGACCCACAATGCCATTAGGGAGGGAATTCCAGGATTTTGACCTAGCAACACTGAAGGAATAGTGATATATTCCCAAGTCAGGATAGTGAGTGGCTTGGAGGGGAGCTTCCAGGTGGTGGTGTTCCCATGTACCTGCTGCCCTTGTCTTTCCAGATGGAAAGTTGTGTGTTTGGAAGGAGCTGTCTGAGGATCTTTGGTGAATTTTTGCAGTGTATCTTGTAGATAGTACACACTGCTGTTACTGATTGTCGATGGTGGAGGGAGTGGATGCTTGTGGATGTGGTGCCAATCAAGCGGCTGCTTTGTCCTGGATGGTGTCAAGCTTCTTGAGTGTTGTTGGAGCTGCACTCATCCAGCTAAGTGGGGAGTATTCCATCACACTCCTGACTTGTGCCTTGTAGATGGTGGACAGGCTTTGGGAAGTCAGGAGGTGAGTTACTTACTGCAGGATTCCTAGCCTCTGACCTGCCCTTGTAGCCACTGTATTTGGTGAATCCAGTGGAGTTTCTGATCAATGTTACTTTCGTTAATACATCTTCCTGATGTTACGGAGAAGGGGAAAGTTGAACCTCTCAATTAGATAAACCTAAGCACAAGCCCCAATCTGTTATGGTGCGGAAATAGAAGTTCCCTTCTAGTAAGTAAACCCGAAACACCCAGGGAAGCTCACCTTGCATTTATAATTTGTTAAAAGAGTGGTTAAATGAAATAAAACCTCTGGTATCCACTTTATAAGTAACAAGTAACAAGCTACCAACAAACTGAACAATTTCCCCTAGACTAAATGGACCGTAAATGGGGAGAGGTGATGGCCTAGTGGTATTATCGCTGGACTGTTAATCCAGAGACCCAGATAATGTTCTGGGGACCCGGGTTTGAATCCCACCATGGCAGATGGTGGAATTTGAATTCGATAAATATCTGGAATTAACGATGACTGTGAATCCATTGTTGATTGTCGTAAAAACCCATCTGGTTCACTAACATCCTTTAGGGAAGGAAACTGCCATCCTTACCTGGTCTGGCCTATATGTGACTCCAGACCCACAGCAATGTGGTTGACTCTTAACTACCCTCTGGGCAATTAGGGATGGGCAATAAATGCTGCCTGGCCAGCAATACCCTCATCCCTTGAATGAATAAAGAGTAAAGATTCTAGTGGAATGCTGTTCAAATAAACACAAGCCCCATTTATATAAACCCAATTAAAAGACAACAATAAATTAAAATTTAATCTCTCCAAATTCGTACAGACTGTGTCTTCTGGAATGCTCTGCTTTTTCCGTTGCGCCAGAAATGCCCTTCTTCCTCTGATCCTGCTGTCAGGGATGTTTTTCCCTGTAATTGCTTCGGTGAGGACTTTGAGCTAAAATGTTGTGGTACCTTTCTCGGATAGATGGTGCTTTCTTAGAGAGCTTAGCGATTTCTTGTGAGAGCTTGGGGCTTATCTCTCAGATGGCAGGCTCGCTCTCCCCAATTTTCAAAAACCCTTGTCTTATATATCCCCCCCAGCCCTGATGACACATCAATTTCTTATAATATGATTGGTTTCAGGTTGTCAAAACCATCAGTTTTAATTTCAATTGGTTTTCTGTATCTTGGTGCTTGGTTTAAGTTAATTGGCTAAATTCAAACTTGTTGTCTCGATAACAAAACAAAACTGCTGTTTTGTCTGCCAACTGTACAGCCTTTTGATACACTTGTTTGAATTTTGGGGCTCTCTGTGCACAGTACTTGTAAACTTCCAAACACAGACAAAGCACAATCTCTTACAGGGACCACACAATACTTTTCCTCACTATCATTTTTACCAACAAATTCTAACTTCCTGCCTTCCAATTCATGAATACTCAACACAACATTGTAACACTGAGATGCTTAAAAATCTGCTAACTCAGCTCATTTATTGCTTGATATGATGGTATAATGGCGCAGATATTATTACCAGACAAGTCAGCTCCCAGAGAGGAACCTGGCTTGACAGATCATATTTTTATTTGTTTTGGTTTTAATGAAGTAATTTCCTGCTGATACATTAACAGCATTGCTGCAGATCTTGCTCTTAAAGTAAAACAGAAGTTTATGATTCTGAAACAGTTCCTGCAGATTGAAAGTAACTGATGTAATCCCACTATTTAAAAAGAGAGATAGAGAGAAAACAGGGAATTATAGAATCTGACGCAGTAATGGGGAAGATACTTAGAGTGTATTATCAAGGATTAGATAGCAGAGCACTAAGAAAACAGTGGTGAAATCAGATATAATCAGGCTGAGAGAGTTGGCAGGTGCAGTATAATGTGGATTATTGTGAGGTTATCCACATCAGTAGAAAAATAGCAAGGCTGTTATTTATATTATTTGAATAACTGTAACTTGCGACAGGGTAGTGTGCAATGAGGCCTCGGTGTCCTTGTGCACCAGTCACTGAAAGTAAGCACACAGCTGCAGCAGGCAGTAAAGAAGGCAACCGGTCTGTTGGCCTTAATGGTGAGAGGGCACGAGTACAGGAACAGGGATATCTTACAGAGCATTAGTGAGACCACATCTGGAATAGTGTGAGCAGTTTTGGTCTCCTTATCTGAGGAACGATGTTCTTGTTAGAGACAGAGTTCATTGAAGGTTTACCATATTGATTCCTGGGATGGCAGTATTGACATATGAGAGATTGAGTCCATTAGGGCTGTATTCACTGGAATTTAGAAGAATGACGGAGAGGGGGAGATGTCATAGAAACCTATAGAATTCTAACAGGACTAGACAGAATAAAAGCAGGAAGGCAGTTTCCAATGGTGGGGGAGTCCAGGACCAGGGTCATAGTTTAAGGATATAGGGTAAACCATTTAGGACTGAGATGAGGAGAAATATCTTCACCCAGAGAGTGGTGAGCCTGTGGAATTCACTATCACAGAAAGAGGATGGGATTAGGGTATTGAGCTCGATGGTCAGATAACATCATATTTAATGGTGGAGCAGGCATGAGGGGTAGATGGATCTACTGCTGCTCCTATCTTCTACCTTTCTATCTAGAGGATGAAGATAAAATGGAATAATCCAAACTTATCCATTTAGAACACAAAGGTTAAAGTAAAAGTAACAGTAAACTATAGGCATGGTAAATTTTCAATCCCATTTATCCAAAAAAGTGCTCCTATATAAATTGAAAAGAAACAAAGCAGGTTTTGTATAGTTCCCAAAACATGATTCTTGGTAAAGTACCCAAAACAACATTTGTACAATCCTTAAACAAGGATCCCAGTATCTGACACCTTGGGAAGTTTAAGTCACTTGTGACTTCAATGGGAACTGCACAATAGCTCCTCTCTGGAGCTTTCATACACTTGAGCTTCAATGTACTCAGCTGAAGTAATCATTTTCAGGTTTTTATCCCAACAATTCTGGCCTTGGACTAACACCAGCTTTTCACTCCAAAGTAATCTAATTCACTAAATCTATCATTCCCTTTTCAGGAGCAAGGCTCTATACAGCCATCCTGTTCCATGGTCTTCACAGGACTAACACTATCCAAAGTTAAAAGTGAAATTAAAAGTCTCTCGGTATGGGCATCTCACTTTAAAAAAAAATCCAGAATTCTCTAACAAACCTCCGAGACCTCGTTAGACCCCTTGCTGGTTAAAAAAAAATCCAAAACAAGCAAAGTTAATTTGGGCACAAAACCTATTCACTGTTCAGCCTGGTTTCAAAATAAGTTACCATGGTTACAGATGTAGTTGCGAGTTAATCATTAATTTCAGACACACAAGAAAATCTGCGAGTTACTAACTCAAAACTAGAAATCCAAGCTTACAGCAACTAACATTAAAATCAATTGATAACATTAAAACTAAATACTAACAACATACCTTTAAGTCCCACAGTTTACATCACAATCCGTTCCTTAAACTCATGTCTTCCATAGCTTTCTGCTTCTGGGGTTTTCATCTCAGCAAATCAGAATATCTTCCCCAATCCTGACTGTTTCAGAGACTGTTAAACTAACAGCATCATCATCGCTCACTGAAAACATCCAAAATGAAACTAAAGGCTGTGCCTTCCCTCTTCTTAACATACAATATAGAAACACAAACCACACTGAACGTTATCCATCATTCCTCCACTTTAGAATTCAAGCTCTCAAACAATATTAATGTATCATGAATCTTCTTCACACCAGGTTTGTAGTGATTCTAACAAAGTCAGCCAGGTGGATCCACAGAATATGAGTTCTCTGATTGGGGCTGTTAATCTGGTCCAATCTGGGAGTCCTGGCTGACAGATATAAACAGGAGGGTCTAATGGAAATTGATACCTGTGCGGCTATTTCAGTGATCACAGAACCAGTCTTTAAAATATTCACACGGGACACCAACCCTTAACTTTGCATAAGACCTCGGCCAGACTAAGAATCTATACCGGGGAGCCTTTACAGATTAAGGATGCAACTTTGGTTCTGGTCTCTTATGAGAAGCAGCTGGTTCAGTTCCCGCTGATTGCAGTAAAAGGTTCAGGCCCAAATGCGATGGGGGTAAATTGGTTGAGATAAATTCAGCATGATTGGCTTTCAATTAGAAAATGGCTGCCTGAGTGAAGCCCTAATTTCATATCCGGAGGTTTTTCAGGAAGGTCTAGGGACTATCAAAGGAGCCAAGGTGACCTTGCATGTTGACCAAGAAGCAAATCCATGATTCTCCAAGGCCTGCCCAGAGCCATTAGCCTTACAGACAATGGTAGAGGTTGAAATCAGAAGGCTGGAAAGTGAAGGAATTATCAAACCAGTCCAGTTTTTGGAATGGGCAGCACTAGTTATGAAGCCCAGCAGATCGGTTTGCCTTTATGGGGGTTTCAAACAAATTGTGAATCACTTTTTGCAGCTGGATAAACACCCAATCCCTCACAGAAATGGGTTTATGTGCAAAGCTGTTGGGGGGCTGTCGTTCATGAAGCTGGACATCACCAATGTGTACCTGTGATTGGGGTTAGGTGAAGGTTCCCAGAACTATGCTACAAATAACACCCATAAGGGTTTGTACCAAGATACAAGACTACTGTCTGGGGTATCATCAGCCTGGGCCATTTTTCAGCGGATGATGGAGAACATTTCACAAGGTCTACTCTAGGTCGCCATTTATCTAGATGACGCGCTAATGACAAGGAAGACCAATAAAGAGCTCTTAGAGAGCTTGGACGGAGTGCTTAAATATTTCTCCAAGGTGGGGTATGCCTTAGGAGGGAAAAATGTGGAAACCAGGCATCGCAGGTGACCTACATGGGCTACAGAATTGTCAAGGTTGGCTTACACCCATTGGAAGATAAAGTAAGGGTGATCAAATTTACACCGGCTCCCACACCTTTCCTTGGATTGATGAATTATTTTGGAAAATTTGTACCTAATCTGGCACCCTTTTGTTTATTATTGGCAAAGAGTCAGCCTTGGAAATGGTCTCATTGCCAAGATGTAGCCTCTGGGAAGTGAAGAAGCAGTTTTGGTTGTCTAAGATGTTAGCACACTACAATCCCAGGTGAGATGTGGTGCTAACATACGATGCCTCCCTGTGCAGTATCAGGGTAGAGTTGGCTCACAGATGGCCCAGCGAAGGGCAACGCCCAATAGTGTACTCTTCCCAGACTTTGGCTGATGCCAAACGAAGATATGTCCAGACAGAGATGGAAGGTTTCGTGGTCAGCTTTGGTGTGTGAAAGATCTTTAAGGATGTAAATTTGTAATAATAACAGACCACAAACCGCTGCTAGCTCTGCTTAAAGAGGACAAGGCAGCGCTGCCCATAGCTTCAGGCCGAATACAGCATTGGGCTCTAATACTAAGTGTATATAATCACAAGTTGGAACATCGTCCAGGAGGCCGATTAGCAAATGCAGATGCATTGAGCTGCATCCCACTGGCAGATACACCACCGATAGTGGTACCGCCACTGGAAGAGTCTGTTTTGGTTTTAACCTTTCTGGACACCCTTCCTGTCACTGTGGACAATATCAGACATTGGATGCAGAAAGGTCCCATCCTGGCAAAACCAAAACAGCTGGTGGAGATGGGGGAAACAAAAGGACCATCACAACCAGAACTGAAACCTTCATGAACTCGGTGAGACTAGATCATGGTAAAGGAAACATATTATGATGGGGAGCAAGAGTGATTATCCTGAGTAAAGGTCACCATCAATTACTGGCTGAACTGTACCGGGTTCATCCAGGGGTTTCCAAAATGAAGATGTTGGTGAGAGCGTATGTCTGGTGGCCAGGATTGGATGTAGACAAAAGCTGCATTGGTGGGGCAGTGCCCAGAGTGCCAGCAAGGACAAAAATTACACCAACAGCTCCCTCACATCCATTGGAATGGCCAGGTAAACCCTGGGCTCAGTTACACATTGACTATGCAGGTCCTTTCATGGGTTCAATGTTCTTAGTCATTGTGGATCCCCACTCAAAGCAGCTGGATGTGCATAGAGTTCATTTGTCAAACATAAGAATGACGATTGCAAAGCTGCGAACATCTTTCGCAACACATGAACTCCTGGAAGTGCTGGTCATGGACAATGGGCCATTGTTTACCAGCAGGGAGTCTGAATATTTCCGAAAGTCGAATGGTATTCGACATGAAAGGACAGCACTGCACCATCCATCCTCCAATGGTCTGGTGGAAAAAGCAGTCCAAACTGTGAAGGCCGACTTAAAGAACCAGCCTACAACGTCACTCGGTACCAAACTGTCCCAGTTTCCATTTGATTATGGGACACCCATCATACATCTACAGGGACAGCTCCAGCAGAGCTGCTGATGGGGAGAATGCTCCACACCAGGTTAAACCTGATATTCCTGGATCCAGGTGGGAGGGTGAAACGACACAAGGCTCCACTAAGTGAGAGAGTCAGCTTGCTTCAGGGGATGAAGTTTGATGTTAAAACCACGGGAATGGCCTTACATGGGTAAGAGGCAATGGTTGACATGAGGTCAGGTCCTGTGACGTACAAAGTTGGGGTAGGAGAGGCGGTCCTGAACAAGCACATGGACCACATGAAAGCTGCTACCTCACAAAAGAGGCAGGGCTAAACATACCCTGCCCCTCAGAACATCTGCAAGGCTGTCAGACCCCCATGGACTCTCCCCCTCTGCCTAGTGTTGAAGAAACCTCTCAGGACGAGATGAACATTGGAGATCTCACAGCCTTGATGCTGTTACTGCCTGAAGAAGCTGTGTTTAAGCTGAGACGCTCCAGACTACTGCCCAGTACAAGCTGTCGGTATCTCAGGCTGAATTGATTGAACTGGACCTGGTGCAGAAATGCCCCAGGAGAAGCTACAGGAAAGAGAATGTGTCGGTGTCCCAGGACTGAGAGGGGGACAGATGTAGTGATTGTAACGAGGTCAGCCTGGTGGATCACATTGAATAGGAGTTCCCTGATTGGGGCTGTTAACCTGGTCCAAACAGGGAGCCCTGGCTGACAGATGTAAACAGGTGTGTCAGAGGTTCTGTTCACTCTGAGAGCTGGCTCTGAGGGAGCTGGATCAGTATCATGTACCATGCATGTGTAAGTAAAGGGTGACTTGGTGATGGGATACTGGCCTCCATGGAATTATTTCAATGTTGTCAGTTCTGAATCTGCCTTTTATTGTCTTTGAAATTATTAATCCACAGGCTGTCGGTGTTACTGACGAGCCAGAATTTATCGCCCATCCCTAACTTTCTTTGAGAAAATGCTGGTGTGTTCCTCCTTTGGATCAGTGCATTTGGGGGGAATTACATTCGCAGGACTGATAGGAAGGGAGCTCCAGGGTTTTAACCCAGTAATGCTGAAGGAGCGGTGACATAGGTCCATGTCAAAATTAGGAACAAATTGTAGATTAGTGGGGGACCTGCAGGCGATGGTGTTCCCATGTATCTGCTGCCCTTGTCCTTCAGAAGTTTGTGGGTTTGGAAGGCACTGCTGAAGGACCCTTGGTGAGATGCTTCAGTGCACCCTGTTGATGGTACACACTGCAGTCACTGTGTGTTGCTGGCGAGTGTGAAGGAGGTAGATAAGATGCAGATTTTACTAGGCTGAAACTTGCAGTAATCTCGCTATGAGCTAAATTGGCACTTTCTTGAGCAATTATGTGGCATGATCTCTCCGTCATCTCTGTTCTTTTCTAACAAGCTCATATCTCTGACCTTCTGACCCACACTGAGAGTCACAAGTGGGAGTTTGACACAACTGATCGAATCCTTCACACGAAATAATCACAGTCATTCTATCAGTGCCTGGGAAACAATTGTGATGTTGATTGAGTTTCAGTTTAAGGTCTGAGCTGATTCATGCATGAGACCTTGAAAAAGGCAGCTTAAACATCACCATTGGTCTTTCTAATGAAATAAAACTGACAAAAGCTCAAACACCAATTCTTGCATTGAAAGAATGAGTTTGGGACGCCTTTCCTATTTTTTTCCTTGCGTTATTCAAAAAATGGAAAATTAAATGAGATCTTAAATGTTAGAAAGATGAGGAAGATAATGCTTAAAAATAGACCCTCTTGATCTTGCCTTCTCTACTGGCAGAAGAAGGAAGATTATTCTGTTAGAATAATTCAACGAGTAGCAACCTAAAACTACATAAAAATAGATCAAATTATATGAGAGTGGAATAAGAGGCAATTCCACTAGAGAGAAAAAACTGAATACTGCATTTCATAGACTAATATTTATTTTGATCCATTTAAGGAACTGCATGCTTTATTTTTTGAATTTAAGGTGATATTTGATGAGTTCCCTGACAGGAACCTTAGGTAGAACCAAAGGGAATTAACAACACTGTGGAATATCATCATTAATTGTCTGGAAGCTGCAGTGATGTGCAGTTAATGGGCTGCACATAAAAGTTGACATTTCGGGTTGGGACCCTTGTCCTCTTTGCCAGGGTAAGTGCCACACTCTGCCACGTCATGCTCACTCTACCTCTGCTACTGTACACACCTCACACAAAAGCTGATGTGCTGCCCATTCCCACTGTTTCCCTCAATCATTCTCAGCTCTTCATCAACCTCCCATGGCACTAACCCTGCGTGCCATCCTTGCTGCCTCCACAAATCTCTCAAGAAACCTCACTACCTTCCAACACCTTCATCTGGACTAACAACTGTGCCACTCGCTCATTCCCTCGCTTTCTCTCATTCCAGGGCAATGGGGCAGAAAGTTTCCAGACAGGGATCTGGATCCTGATGTAAGACTCCTCAGTGACTATGAGGAGGGAATCCTGACCATCATGGGAGAGACTGTTCCCCCAGGAATGCCAAACTGTTCAAATACCACCAACCAACCAAGTCCCACTCTTTATTCCAATGTAGCTCTCTCAGAAACCCCACTGTCAGCAGCTAGAACCCATCTTCTCCCTTGTGCCTTATAGGTTCCACCAACACCTCCACCGTCTTTGGAGAGAACACCCAGTTTCTGCTCAAACTCCTCCTCAAGCTCTGAGCAAGAGAGCTGCAATGGCTCAGATGGAGTATCAGCATGTTGGCCTCCTGTCCCTGCCCTCTGCCCCCTCCCCTCAGCCTCACCCCCACCCCCAACACACTGTCCCTGCCACCTCGCCTCACACCCACCCCATAGCACCCTGCCCCCTGCCCCCTCCCTTCAGCCCCAACCCCTAAAGCCCTTCTCCCTGCCCTGTCCCCTCCCCTCACCCTCACCCCTTACACCCTGCCCCTGCCCCTGCCCCCTCACTCACACCCCCCCCAACACCCTTCCCCTGCCCTCAGCCCCTTCCAATCACCCTCACCCCCTAAAACCCTGCCCTACCCCTTGTCCCCACCCCTCACCCTCACCCCCTAACACCCTGCCCCACTCCCACCTCCAACCCCTCTCCTCAGCCCCACCCCCACCCCCACCCCCAACACCCTACCCCCAGCCCCTCTCCCCTCCCTTCAGCCCCAGACCCTAAAGCCATCCCCCTCCCCTGCCCCTGCCCCCTCACCTCACACCCACCCCTAACACCCTGCCCCCAGCCCCGCCCCCTCCCCTCAGCCCCAACCCTTTAAATCCTGTGTCATGCCCCTGCTCCCTCGCCTCACACCCATCCCCTAACACCCTGACCTGGCCATTGCCTCTCACCCCTCCAACCCTGACCCTGCCCCCCTGTCCCCTACACCCTGCTCCCCTGATCTGCACCCCCTAACACCCTGCCTCCTAGCCCCTGCCCCCTAACACCCTGCCTCCTAGCCCCAACCCCTAACACGTTGCTGCCTAAGCCCCTGACCGTAGCCCCTTACTCCCTACTCCCTGCCCCGTAGCACCTAACCCCTCACCTCTGCCCCTGCCCCTTGCCCCTCTATTTACCTTCACCCCCACCTTCTAACACACTGTCTCCATCTGCCCCACCCCTTAGCCCCACCCCCAACATGCTGCAACCAGCCCCTGACGCCCTACCCCTCCAACCCTGCCCCCTGCCCACCCCCAAGCCCCAACCCCAACACCTGTCCCCTAGCCCCTACACCCTGCCCACCACCCCTGACCCCCAGCTTCTAACACCCTACCCCACCCATTCTCTGCCAGGGCCAATGGACTCCTCTGCATCGTATGCCCCTCCTCCAGCCCAGGTGGAGGATCAGGGAGTGTGCTGAGACATAGTGAGAGGGAGAGGAGGAGGAGGAAAATGTGTTTTAGTGGGTGGTTTGGTAGTGTGGGTATTTGTTATTTGGTATAATTGCATAAACCACTCTGCTGTGATCTTACAGCGGGCTGTTTGTCTCTGTGTGTAGCCTCCAGTCTGATTTGTTTCAGTAGGAAGCATCACTTCCCATTCCCAATGGGATCACTACCTGTGGGGAAACACAAGGGACAAAGCATACACAGGCCAGTGGAAGGGGCCTACAGCCAATGCCACGCAGCATCTTGCCCCCCTCCCCCTTCACAATTGTCACCATCCCCTACCCTCAGGTTGTAGCCCCCATTCATGATGAAACAACCCATCCCACCACTCTGTCCCCCCCCCCCCCCCCCCCCCACCCTTCCCATTAGCTTCTGTGGATCAAACTGAGGCACTGACCATGGGCCACCCCTGGGTGACCTGATTGGGCAGCCCCCAGACCAACTCCCGTGACCCCTGACCCCTGCCCTCTGACTGCTGGTTGGACATCTCCCTGACCACATTAGCCCCCTCCCCCTTGCAGTGGAGCCAAAGGACTAACTATGACCTATTCTGTGATTAGCAGAGGCACAGAACCCCTGGCCAAAACCACCCCAATGCAATCACAGCTTCTGCTCCATCCAGCCCGCTCACTATTTTGAAAACTTTGATTAAGTCTCCTCCCGGCTTTCTCCTCTCCAGGGATAACAGTCCCAACTTCTTCAATCTGTCCTCATTCCTGGAATTTCTTATAAATCACTCTGCACGCTCTCCAATCTGTTCACATCTCTTCCATATCAAGGCACCCACAACCGTACACAATACTCCAGCTGAGGTTCTAACAAGTAAATTTAACGTCACCCCTTGTGCTCTATGATCCTGTTAATAAAGCTGAGGGCACTGTGTGCCTTACTAACTGCTCTGTCCCCCTCTCCTGCCATTTTCGATGGTCCGGTTTGTTGTTCAGCTCTGTTTTGAAACCTTTAATCGAGCTCCAGCCTCAACAGATTTTCTGGGAGGGACAGAGCTCCAGAATTTGACTGCCCTTATGTGAAGAAGAGAGCTTTGCAATATTGCCCCTGAATGGCCTGTCTCAAACGTTAGTCCCCCTTGTTGTAGCATCTCCCGACCAAACAAAATAGTTTCTCCTGATCAAGCCTATCAAACCCCTTAACCATCTTAAACACTTTGATCTCTATTGTCCTGAGCTCTTCTGAATTATTGGATCTGCAAAAGAGGGTTTGACACTTTGATGATTGAGGGACTTCAAAAGCAGAAAGCATAATTCTTGCCTCACATCCATCTCCCTCTGGACTGTGTTTGTTGTGCATTAGTGTCCTCTAGTTGACTGTGAGACAAATCCCATTGTCAGCACAATGAGAGGGGTTATTTATCACGTGTCCTTTTGGAGGGTGATGTATTTTGTAACATCCCAATTGCCTGCATCCCTTGAACCAGGGGCAATGAGCAATCTCTTGATTGATTGTTACAATTGAGTTTAACACCACTCTATCTGGTCTGTATCTCTCGGTCTTTACCTAGGAAAGTAACACTCACAAAACAGTGGCTCTCAAGGTTGTTAAGAATAGAGCTGTCATAAGCTTCTGGCTATTTCTGTGCAAGCTACAGACATCTGCTTTCACAAGCATTCCTGAGAGAATATCCCAGGAAACCATGACAAGATAGAAAGAATAAATCAAGCTGTGGATTGGATCACAGGACAGCACTACAACGTAGGCCAGTTTAACGTTGTCAACAGTGTGTTCATTAACCCCCACTAACTCCAGACCCATCCACTTTTCTCCCAGGCTGATACTCCGAGTCCCAGCACTGACAGAGTGCCACACTGGCAGGGGTGCCAGCTTTCAGATCAAACGTTAGACACAAGCCCCTCTGTCCTCCCAGGTGGGTGCCCCCAAGGGGAATACGTTTTTACAGACGAGCGGGAGTGGGGAATCTTCCCAATCGTTCCAAGCAGTATTATATATAAATATATCATAGATAATCTTCCATTGTTAGCTTCATTCTGAAGACCGGAAACCACGCCGTTTCTCTCTCCACAGATGGTGCCAGGCCTATTGAGTTCATCCATCATTGTCTGTTTTTGTTTCAGATCTCCCGTGTCTGCAGGACTTTGCTTTTACTCATGGATTATCTTGTTGGTCATCACATTGTTGTGTCCAGAGGTTTGCTAAATGTGTCTAAATCAGCTCTTGTCTTATATATATTACCGTTCCTTCAGTGTCACTGGGTCAAAATCCTGGAATTCCCTCCCTAAGGGCATTGTGTGTCTACCCGCAGCACATGGACTGCAGCGGTTCAAGAGAACAGCTCATCACCTTATACAAATAACTTATACAAGTTCCACATCACCTCTGGAAGGTGTTGTCGTGAACCATTTTAACTCCTCCTCCCACTCCCTGGGCGACATGTCCATCCTGGGCCTCCTCCAGTATCACAATGATAACACCCGCAAACTGAAGGAGCAGCTCCTCATATTCTGCCTTGGGAGCCTACAACCCAATGGTCTCAATGTGGACTTTACCAATTTCAAAATCTCCCCACCCCCAGCCTCATCCCATGACCAACCCTCCCTCTCATCCCTGCCTCCTTGACCTGACACAACCTGCCCATCTTCTCTCCCACCTATCCGCTCCTCCAACCTCACTGACCAATCCCCACCACTGCCTACCTGCATTCACCTATCACCATCCCACCTACCTTCCCCAGCCCTCACTCTCCTCTCTCTATTTATTTCAGAGCTTCCTTCCCCCTCCCCATTTCTGAAGAAGGGTCCTGACCCGAAACGTCAACTTTCCTGCTCCTCTGATGCTGCCTGGCCTGCTGTGTTCCTCCAGCTCCTCGCTGTGTTACCTAGGTCAGATCATTAAGTCTTGCAGCTAATATTATTGTAAAGGGAAAAATGACCATCATGTGCTTTTCAGGTTTCAGTCTAATCCTGACACCCATTTCAGTAACTCCGTTCCATGTTCCGTGCTTTTAGTCCAACTCATAGTCTATTTATGTATTTGTATATGGCCTAGATCTCCTTTCCCAATATCCTTTTCTGAAATCACGTTAAACTCAGTTCTGACAGCCTTTCTTCACAATCAGTGCCTGGGACTTGCATCATCACTGGAATTACAGAATCTGATAGCACAGGAAGAGGTCATTCAGCCCATTGCGACTGTGCTGGCTCTTTGACTGAGCTCTCTAATTGCTCTCACTGTCCCTTGCCTTTTCCCATTTTGCTGAAAATGTTCCCTTTAGTTTTGAAAATAATGTTCCAACCTGATTCTGGTCTGTCCAAGGCTGTGTCAGTCAGATCACAGTGACTCGGGTGTGAAACTCCTGCATTACTACAAAATCAACACTTCAAAAAACATTTCATTGGCTGTAAAACTCTTTGAGATGTCCAGTGGTCATAAAAAAAGTGCTGTGTGAATGCAAGTCTTTTCTTTTTATGTAAAATAATTTTTTGTGATCTCCTCTGTCTCTTGTGGCAATGTTTTTTACTCTGCGTCCCGGGTTATCAATTCTTTCACAATAAGAAACAGTTTACCAAATTAAAACGCTTTGTCATTTTGATTACATCTCCCCTTAACTGTCGTTGTTTTGAGGGGGCAAGAAGGGAGGTCATAGTTATAGTTTTATTTTTGAGCTCTGACGGTGATGATGATTTATTTACATACATTCACATGAGGTTTTTGAGATTGAAAAATACATGCTTTGGAAAGAAGAGTAGAAGAGAGAAAATGATTGAGGTGTCTGAGGAAAGACAGTGAGTTCAGAAAGAAAATCAGGGCAAATGACCTGCAACAGCAGCAATGAAATTTAGCAGTTTCCTAAACAGTCAGAGCAGAAAAGATGAAATGTCATTAAGTCAGTAAGAGACAAGATCTAGAAAGATAAGGCTGTGGAAGATGAGTTTAGGGAGTCCATTTATGAAATGAGTGAGCTGTGTTAACAGTTTAAGGGTCTCAAGGAAAGGCATGAACTAAAAAATAAGCATCAACGGAATGTAGAAATCTGCTGAAAAAAAATACACAATTATAGCCATGCTATAATGGAAAAGGGATAACCCTTCATGAATGTTTGAGAATCTGTAAGGTTGTTGTTCAGAGTAAATTTTTATTTCTAAGTTTTGTAACAAAATTGTTTCAAATATTTCTTGTACGGTATGATATAGTTCATACTTCCTTTTCATTTTTTGAATAAATTTCGATGCTCTATTGTTAGAAAGTACATCTTGTGAATATGTTCGGTGACTGATCCCCACGGTAAATTCATTGTACAAATAAATCTTATGGTTTATCAAGGAGATCTGACCCTTGAATCTGACATGTCCAAAATTACCTTCGGCTGGGATTGTTAGTGGAAAGAATACATTTCAGGGGTAAAAATGACATCACCATTTAATTCAAAACCCAAGACCTTTGTGGAAAGAAATGATTCTCTGAATCCAGAAAGTAGGTTCTCAGATGGTTTTTCCCCTGACATCATTAGTCTCTTAATGAATTCAAATTTCACCATCTGCCATGGCAGGATTTGGACCTGGCTCCCTAGAACATTGCCTGGTCCCTGGATTAACTTGTCTAACATTAATACCATTAGGATATTGCCTCCCCTTCAGTATCTGAGGCGTCATGAATGGTGCTGAACATTGTGCAATCATTGGCTAACATCCCCACTCTGACCTTGTGATGGAGGGTAGGTCATTGATGAAGCAGCTAAAGATGGCTAGCCCTGAGGAACTGGGCCTTTGTGCTGCAGTGGTGGTATCCCTACCACTGAGCCAGGAGGCCTGGGCTCAAGTCCCACCTACTCCAGAAGATGTGCAATAACATCTCTGAGTAGGCTATTTACAAGTATGTCTCCCTTGAGGAACTCCTAGAACTTGGATGACTGACCTCCAACAACCACAGCCACAATAATCAAAACGAAGAACTGAAAATCTTAAAAACACTTGGGGAAGGGGGGCGGGGGCGGGGGTGGGGTTGGTGGTCGCAGGGAGCAGGGACATGGGCTGGCTCTCAGTCATCAATCTGTAGTCTGGCTGCAGGCATTGCATGATAGGTCCTGGGTCAGAATTCCCAATCCAAAAGTCACAGGGAGACTGCAGGTCCTCAAAGTTCAAGCAGCCAATCAGGAGCAAGAGCAGGCCACTTGGCCCTTCACACTAGCTATACTATTCAACCACTAGCATCCAATTAAAAAGCACAGCCATTAGATGGTTTGTACCTTCCTGGTTAATTCTGTGCCTTTCTGGAAGTTGACCTGCTAGGGGTACATGAGAGAGGCTGGGGATGTGTTGTTTTTAGATTCAGATTAAAATAAATGTACTGTTGTTAAAATAAATGTACTGGCGAATTAAAGTGAAGAATTCACAACTACAGCAGGATGAAATTGGAGCCTCTGAAACGAAGGACCCATTGTGTAGTGCTGTGTGGAGATATCAGAGCTACCATTAACCTTCCTGATTGGTGTAGGTTGGGAACAACATTAAGAAAGTGCTAATTATTATTAAAATGTGTCTTTTAATTAACTCAGAATCATTAGCAATTAATCAACATTTAATAGTGTTTCAATGAGAGAATTGATGTGTCACTGTTATCAGTTTGAATGGTGTTTTCACTGCTGTTCCAGACTGTGTCCTTTCAAGCAGATGGATCCCACAGTTTCTACTCCCCATCATTCCAGTAGTTTCACGGCTTTACCAGATTCATAAGTTTCAATAAACCATTACTTTCTGACTCCAGAGCAGTTGGATTAGCTTTTACCAACGTCCGTTTGTCTTTGCTGGAGGTCAGGGACAGAATGGAGAGTTTACAGAGAGTGAGCAGACTAGAGTGTGTTACAAAACTGAAGGCTGGGGGTGGGGTGAAGATGGTCTACCTGACCTGCTACAGGGGTAAAGGGCTTTAAAGGATTCAATACGAGAGATGTAGAGAAGATGTATCCACCTGTGGGAGGCCCAGAATTTATCGCCCATCCCTAACTGTTCAGAGGGCAATTCAGAGTCAATCACATTGCTGTGGGTCTGGAGTCACATGTAGGCCAGACCAGGTAAGGATAGCAGTTTCCTTCCCTAAAGGACATTAGTTGAACTGACAATGGCTTCATGGTCAGCATTAGAATTTAAATTTCACCATCTGCCGTGATGGGATTCAACCCCAGGTCCCAAGAACATTACCTGGGTCTATGGATTAATAGTTTAGTAACAATACCACGAGGCTATCACCCTCTTGTTAATGTAAGAGCAAAAGAAATTGGACTCAAGAGGAGTCCATTCAGTCCCTTCAGCCTGGTAACCATTCAATCAGATCAAAGCTGAGATGATCTTGACTTTGTGATAACAAGGTGTAGAGCTGGATGAACACAGCAGGCCAAGCAACATCAAAGGAGCAGGAAAGCTGACGTTTCGGGCCTAGACCCTTCTTCAGGAATGGGGTTCTGAAATAAATAGGGAGAGAGGGGGAGGTGGATAGAAGATGGATAGAGGAGAAGATAGGTGGAGAAGAGACAGACAGATCAAAGAGGTGGGGATGGAACCAGTAAAGGTGAGTGTAGGTGGTGAGTTAGGGAGGGGATAGGTCAGTCCAGGGAGGACGGACAGGTCAAGGGGGCGGGATGAGGCATGTAGGTAGGAGATGGGGGTGGGGCTTGAGGTGGGAGGAGGGGATAGGTGGGAGGAAGGACAGGTTAGGGAGGCGGGGACGAGCTGGGCTGGTTTTGGGATGCAGTGGGGGAGGGGAGATTTTGAAGCTTGTGAAATCCACATTGATACCATTGGGCTGCAGGGTTCCCAAGTGAAATATGAGATGCTGTTCCTGCAACCTTTGGGTGGCATTGTTGTGGCACTGTAGGAGGCCCAGGATGGACATGTTGTCCAAGAAGTGGGAGGGGGAGTTGAAATGGTTCGCGACTGGGAGGTGCAGTTGTTTGTTGCAAACCGAGCATAGATATTCTTGACTTTGCCTCCTTTCTCCTGCCTGCTTCTCATGATCAGGAGAAACCTCTCTTCCCAGAGAGTAGCGGGGTGGGGATGTGTGACTCATTCCTACGAGGAGTATGGGGGGAATGTTGGACTTATTCCTATAGAGGTGGGGGGGATGTGGG
>NC_063354.1:2427354-2437597 GCF_021869965.1 Rhincodon typus | reverse complement strand
GACCCTCCGACAGTGCGGCACTCCCTCAGCACTGACCCTCCGACAGTGCCCCCTCCCTCGGCACTGACCCTCCGACAGTGCGGCGCTCCCTCAGCACTGACCCTCCGACAGTGCGGCGCTCCCTCAGCACTGACCCTCCGACAGTGCGGCTCTCCCTCAGCACTGAATATACTTTGAATTCTATTTGTCTTTTTGCTACTTTGCTTTCTTGGTTTGTCTTCTCTCCTTAATTTATCATATCTTCCATCACTTGATCCCTCACTATTTTGTTTTGTTTAATGTAATTATTTATTAAAGACTACTTTATGTTAAAAATTGTATTCCTAAAAGCCCACTGAATATATTTAAACTGTCTTAAGGATGCAATTCCTTCTTAAAAAAACCAACATTTCCATCTATAATCTGTCAGATACAGCTATTCCTTTCATAATTTCTTGGAGATTTAAATCAAAACTATAAATCGTGGCTTCCTCCTGTGTTGAGACAGGCTGTGGAAACAGTCACACAGTAATAATGATAACATTCAATGGGATGGTTTCATCGACAAACACCTATTGAAACTATGAGCTTAGATTTTACAATTCACAGGCACAGGCAGGCTTTTCTTCTCGTCAAAATTTAGAGAACAGGAGATTTAAATAACTTGACATCTTGACCGTCGCACAGACCTTGAATATTTACATTTGCTCCAAAAATTCATAACTGACAAACTGCAGCTGAGGCTTTCATTCCAGTGAAAATGGGGTCTGTTTGAACATAGCAATAATGTCAAAAAGCTTCACTGAGTTTGGGTTTCTCCTGTGACAGAGTCCCAACTTACCCCCATTTCCCAAACTGCAAAACTACGATCTGTCAGAAATGGGACTTCCCCATGTGGGTTCCCAGGAAATTTAGTTATGCTGTAGAGTGTTCACCACTCCATGATAATCCAGAGGCTCACGTTCAAATCTCTCCACGGCCTTACTCCTCCTTCTCTGCAGAACGTCGTCCAGCTCTACAGCCCTCTGAGATATTTGAGCTCTTCCAATCCTGACCTCTCGTGCATCCCCAATTGTAGCTGTGCCTTCAAGTACCTGAGCATTCCCTCAGGAATTTGGTTATTCGTTAGCTCACCGAGCTGGTTGCTTCATAGTGTGCAGACGTTTTGTTACCATTCTAGGCAACATCACCAGTGCGACCTCTAATCGAAGCGTTGGTGTTCTGCTCTGTTCCGAATTCATATGGTTTCCTGGTGTGGTGGGTCTTGACATTCCCAGTTGTTTTTCAGCAGTGGTCCGACTGGGAGTGACAAGACCCACCACACCAGAGAATCATATAAATTTGGAACAGAGCAGAACACCAATGCTTCGATCAGAGGTTGCACTGATGATGTTGCCTAGAGCGGTAACGAAACGTCTGCACACCGTGGAACAACCAGCTCTGCGAGCAAACAAACAACTGCATCCACAACCCGAGCTACAAATTTTCGCTAAGACCTTAAAATTCCCTCAGTAAACCTCTTTATTCCTCTCTCTAACCCTTTATGATAACTACACCTACATCATTGACCAAGCGTTTAATCAGTTTTCCTAACATTTCATTCTTTGACTCCATGTCCATTTAGTTTAGCAATGTCTCTGTGAAGATCCTTGGGTCATTTTACAAAGTTAAGATTCAGATAGAACTGTTAGCTGTGGTTGTTCTGATCCAGCAGCCACTGGTACCTTGTACAGATGTTACTACAGGCCATCATGAATGTGGGACAATGATCGTTTCTCTCATCTTACCCTTTTCCAAAAAGTCATTGAACCGTAGAATGGTTACAAAACAGAAGGCCATTCAGCTCTTGAAAAACAACTCCACTTGCCCCACTGTCCAGCCTTTCCCCACAAACCTGAAAATCTTTCCTTTTCCCTTTTCAGGTGTTTATTCAATTGCCTTTTGAAAGTTTCAAATGAATGTTTCCACCCCACTCTCAGACAGTGTGTCAACTATCGTCAATTAATCAGCACAGACCAGACGTTGAACCTGGGGCCTCCCTGCATTACATGGCTGCATTCCACGTGGGATGTATCTTTCTCAATCACCTCTCTGTTGGTGAAATGCTGTCTTTGTCAGGGAGATGGTGATTTGAAGTCAAGCTCTTGTTTTCCGTTGTTGACTCTCAGTCTCACTCCTCATTAAAGAATGCAGTAACAGTAACATTCACTGATGAGGCCTGTGTACTTACACTGCCAGAACTAGGGAAGAAACTGTAAAAGATTAATTGTGCAAACACTGCACTGGTCCCATGAGGTCACATCAGAAACAACGAGAGCTGTATATTGTGCTTGAGGCTAAACCAGGAGTAAATCTGTTTCAGAATAAGAAAATAATGTTATTGATTCCTCTCTAACTTCTTTCATTAACAAGACAACAAAAATGCATTGAACTCAGGGGAATAGAGACTAGTCCGACAGCAAAACAACAAAGGGAGATGGTGGTTTAGTGGTATTATTGCTAGATTACTAATTTGGAGGCCCAAATAATGATCTGAGGATCCAATTTCAAATCCCACTATGGCAGATGTGGAGTTTGATTTCAATAAAAAATCTTGAATTAAGTGTCTAATGATTGCAAAGAACAGTTGACAGACAGAATCTTCTTTTCCCAGAATTGAAATGACTAAAACTAGGGGGCATGCATTTAAGGTGAGAGGGGGAAAAGTTGAAAGAAGATGTGAGGGGCAAGCTTTTTTTACACAGAGAGTGGTAGGAGTCTAGATCGCACTGCCAGGGACGGTGGTGGAGGCAGATACAATGGATGGGCTTTAAGAGATTTTTAGATAAGCAAATGAATGTGCAAGGAATGGAGGGATATGGACCAAAGGCAGGGATTAGTTTTATTTGGCATCATGTTTGGCACAACATCGTGGACTGTTCCTATGCTGTACAGTTCAATGTTCCACATTCTAACCATGAGTCATTCAATATATTCCCATTCTATTAGTTTAGCCAATCTTTCCTCTGTACTTCTGAATTCTACTGATGTTCCTCATCAAAAAAAATAGGAACAGGGTGACCTTCTGGATATTACATAATGACTGTACTCCTGATCATCTCAGTCACTGTCCACCCCATACACTTCACTTACAGACATTACAAACTCAACAGAGATAGTAAGAACTGCAGATGCTGGAGTCTGAGATAACACAGTGTGGAGGCTGAAGGAACACAGCAGGCCAGGCAGCATCAGAAGGGCAGGAAAGCTGATGTTTTGAGTCGGGACCCTTCTTCAGAAATTTCTGCTGCCTGGCCTGCTGTGTTCCCCCAGCTCCACATTTTGTTATCTCACAAACCCGACAGTTTGTTTTCAGAAAGCAATGCAAGTCAACATTTCTTTCCTCATCTGGCCTCATGAATTACAGGAATAATTCAGGACAACTCATCATTTACATTAGAATCAACAGAATCAATAGACTAAGCAAAAACCACTCAAAACTGTAAGAATAACTGTTGCTGAGGCAGAAAGGAGGTAGACAGAATCAGGGGACAATCAGCTAACTGAACAGGCAGAAAAGATGAAAATCTTTAAAAACGTGATATGAAGTTCTACTGCCAGAGCATTTGAGGACTCTGGGCCCGTACATGATGGAGTTGAGAAGGATAAGGCGGGGATCTCATTGAAATGTACAGAATACTGAGAGGCCTGGATAGAGTGGATGTGGAGGAGATGTTTCCACTATTAAGAGAGACTAGGACCCAAGGACACAGCCTCAGGGTGAAGGGATGACCCTTCAGAACTGAGATGAGGAGGAATTTCTTCAGCAAGAGGGTGGTGACTCTGTGGAAACTCATTGTTGCAGAGGGCTGTGGAGGCCAAACCATTGAGTGTCTTTAAGATCGATAGGTTCTTGATTAATAAGGGGATCAAGGACTACAGGGAGAAGGCTGGAGAATGGGACTGAGAAATGTATCATCCATGATTGAATGGTGCAGCAGATCCACTGGGCCAAATGGCCTAATTTTGCTCCTATATCGTATGGTCTTTTGTCTGTGATCATTTCTAGTGGCAGTGCAAATGTGTCAACATTGAGCCTGTACCTGGGAATGGTCCCAATCCTTCTGCTTTCTCTCTTTAATGTAAGGTTCTGAAGTGCTGATGAAACACAAAGTTGTGAATGAGTTGCTCAGTAGCAACTGGCCAAGTCTGCAAGGACACAAGTTGGGCTCCAGGAAGTGGTGAGAGAACCAATAAGCAGGAAAAACCTACTTGACTTCTTCCTCATCGGTCTATCTGTCAGAGATACATCTGCCCACAATAACATCAGTAGAAGAGATTGGTGCTCAAATCTAGCAACTCAAGCTTGGACATCCTTGAGGTGCTGTGGGCCATCAACAGCAGCAGAATTGTACTCCAGCACAATCTGTAACCTCATGGCCCGGCATATCCCCCACTCAACCATTACCATCAAGTCAGGGGGATCAATCCTAGTTCAATGGAGAGTGCAGGAGGGCATGCCAGGAGCAGCACCAGGCAAACCTGAAGATGAGGTGTCAACCTGGTGAAGCCACCAAACAGGATGACTTGCACGCCAAACAGTGAAAGCAGCAAGTGATAGACAGAGCTAAGTGATCCCACAACCAATGGATCAGACGTAAGCTCTGCAGCCCTGCCACATCCAGTTGTGAATGGTGGTGGACAATTAAACAACTCACTGGAGGAGGAGGCTCCACAAATATCCCCATCCTCAATGATGGAAGAGCCCAGCACATCAGTGCAAAAGATAAGGCTGAAGCATTCGCAGCAATCTTCAGCCAGAAGTGCCGAGTGGATGATCCACCTCTGCCTCCTCCGGTGGTCCCCAGCATCACAGATACCAGTCTTCAGCCAATTCGATTCACTCCATGTGATATCAAGAAATGGTTGGAGACACTGGATGCTGCAAAGGCTATGAGCCATGACAAAATGTTTTACAACCAATGAAATACTTTTTAAACTGTGACCTTTGTTGTAAAGTATCAAACATTGGCAGCAAATTTTCACAAAGCAAATTCCCACAAAAAACTACTTAGTAACGGCCACCAAATCTGATCTTCCCACTTCATCCCCTTCTTTTATTCCCTCTATTTCCCTTCTCCTCTTCCACCCCCTCCAATTCTAAACCTCACTTCTTTTCCTTCCCCTGTCACTGCCTCTCCCTCTCATTGCCTCTTCCTCCTGCTCTCTCTCTCTCTACCCCCCCCACCACCTAGCTGATTCGCCTCTCCTGAAAGCAGAAATGTCCTGCTGTTTGAAGTTGATTTAAGACTATACTGAATGGGATTTATTTCAGTCTGGCCCTTCAGTTTAAATCCATCCATTTGGAGATTTCTTTGTTTAGAGAGATCTCCAGCAGTCCCACTTTCCCTTGTGTCCAATAAATGATCTTTGGGTAAATTCTCAAGTGTCACATCAAACAAAGAAATTTAACTAATTAGGAAATAAAATGTAACACTCCACCTATGATTACACAAAATCTTTTCATTAAACATTGCCATACATTATATTTAACCAAATCCAAAAGAACCGCTTGGATATACCGTGATGCAAGACACCTATTCAAGTACCCAGTGGCAGCAGTAATTAAAATTAAACTGCACCGAAAGATCCAAAATCCAAAACAGAAAGGAATTGACTAACAGCCAGCTAGTCTGGCACTTTCTCTCTCTTCTCTCTCCCTCTTACAGGTTTTGAGGGTTCTCTGCAGGAACAGGATCCTTGACCCCAGGATGGGAGCTGGGATAGATTAAGGTCGCATGTAAATATATGTGATGCGGTTGCAGGGTGACTACAATTAAGGATATTACTGTTATTAGTGTAAGCATGAAAACACTAATCCTTTGTGGGCTCCACTCAATTTTCATCCCTTCAGAGGCAGACAGGCTTGTGGTGTACTGGGAATTTAATATTAATATGACTTGCTGATTCCATCCTGGCCCTCAGCGTACATCAGGGTTGGGATATATTTAAGGGTTGGTCCCCAAAGGCCACTGTGATTGTTAATTTGATGATACATCCCATTGTTATGTTATTCGTATTGATGATGATTATTTTCATTATAGTTTTAATTTTCTGGTGTAGGTTACATACTCTTATTATACATTCTTGCGTCTGCATTTGTAATTGTAACATGCTCTGTCAAATACCGTCAGGGGTGGATTGTACAGGATGGGCTAAAATTATTAATGATATTTGACAGATGCATGACCTTGAATGGTTCCTGTGAGCATTCCTGTACTGGAAGATGGCACAATCAACATGTTTTTCTGAACTTGTTTTTCTGTACTTGCTGTTTGTTACACTGTATAAGAGAGTTTTGTTCCCAGTTGTTGGACTTCATCTCGGACTGGGATCGTGAACGGTGCCCAGTACGAACCTAAGTCTCCAGACCAGCCATTGATCGAGGGTTTCCATTGGGCAGATAGGCATGAGGCTTTCTTTTTCATTCTTTTTATTTACTTAATAAATATTCATATTTAAGTAAATTTGTGTTGTCGAGTCTTCTCTTAACTACATTTAACCGAATCCGAAGATAGTGATCCAAGACAGTGAGTATGAGGGAATCTGGAATGTTAGATTTGCAACTTATTCGATCACACATTAAACCTAGGCCCTACATTTCCTCTTGAAACTGCTTTGAGAAAAGCATGAGAAACTTTGCTAAAAACTCAAAACATTTGCGACAACGCAAGAAAAATAAGTTTTATTTGTTTCTGAAACATCCATTGTGTTTGAATTCTACTAAATCTGTCAGAAAAAGTACATTTGCTTGGAATAAAGATGAAATCAAATTTCACATTCTCACTTCCACTGTCTCATTTATGGTAACTTTCGAACTTATAACAAACAAATAGAGAAAATTTAATAAACAACTTTTGACATCCTGTATTCACCAGAGGCTCCATGAATGTGTAATTCAGCAACAATTTCTGCATATTCTATGTGTGTTAAAAAGCTGTCAAGGTCATTCCATCTTTCAGCTTCCAAGTTAAAAATACACCTCTCTGGATGCAGTGGTTAACTAAAGAAGCTTTTTTTTCACTGGCAGATATATGAAATAGACACATGTTGTACAGTAAATGCAGAGGGGAGCTCTGAGTACAGCTGAAGATGGTGCTTTCCCTATCAGACCAGAGACTGAAGCTATAACTAACCTGTAGTCCCCACTAGCTTCATAATTAAAAGGGCAATGTCTTTATGAGCCAATATTTAAAACACTGGGATAATTTTATTAATGTTAAGTTTCATCTTTAATTGGTTCATGTCAAACCCCAAATACTTGCTTGTTTATATATAATCACATTTCTCTAGAATTGTCAGTTGTCTCTCGAATACATCTGGCTAGTAAATGGCTGCACATTTGGTAAACTTTAGCACAATCCATACTATGTAAAATAAAGTCAAATAAATGTGCAATGTTACTCTACTGTATATCAATATGTAAGATGTAGCACACAACTACTCTTCCCCAACTCTGACCGATTTGCAGGAATGAGGCAACGCAAATTACATGCAGACACTAGAGACTTCTCCTTCAGGCAGAGATGAAGGGAAATGGAACAAGGGTACTTTCAGAAGTTGAGTATTTTTGATAGTGTAAGTAAGTAGGGATGTTTCCACTGGCAGGACGGTCATGAACCAGAGGACAGGGATTTAGGCTAATTTGCAAAAGAACCAGAGGAGAGACGAGGAGCACTTGCTTTTATATAGTCTGTTGTTCTGAGCAGGAGTGCTCTGCCTGCTATTGCAATTGTAACTTCCAAAAGGGAATTAGATAAATACCTGTAAGAGTCACTGGGAAAAGAGTGGGGCAGTGGGATGAACAGGCTTGCTCTTTGAAAGAACTGACACAGACACAGTGGGTTGAATGGCTGTACCATTCAATGATAAAACAGTTCTTCATGAAGACATGGCTCCCTTTACTGCACTGAATGTAACATCAGCAAGTGCTATCTGAAGGAAGCAATAGGCAGTTAGAATTTACACAGTAGATATCATTGGGCCTGGAGGATGCATTGTGTTTGCATATTGAGAACTATATAAATACGCATTTAAAAAAAAACAAACAGCAGGTTACTATTTATTTTCTCCCTGAGAAATGTGTCACTTCAGGCCAGAATGAGATATAACCAGGAAAGAACAAACCTGCGTTCATTCATAAACATGTCTCCTGTCATGGCAATAATTCAAGTCAAATACAATAAAAGACTTCTGCATGAAATGGACAATTTTCTGATCCATGTTTGAGTAAACTTACGTCTCTGATAAAAAATATACCAATATACATCAAATTAATTTGGTCACAGTTGAGAAAAAATCGATCAGACTGAAATGTAGTGACCCTTGGTGGCCCTGGGCTCGTCCTAGAATCATTTTGGTGACAACTCCAGCTCAGCCTCGTCCTGACAACTGAGCTGCTCCTAAACAGGGCAGGGGGACGGCCAAGAAAGAGGGGGTGGTAGGAAATGGGGAAGGAAGGGGGAGAGGAAACAGGGAAGGAGGGGCTCAGAGCAGAGAGCAGGTACAGGAGAGGGAGGGAGGACACAGGGGAATGAGGTGCGGGGGTGGACAGGAGGAGGACAGGCGATCAGGTATGGGGGGGGAAGAGGAGGAAGGGGATAGAGGGATGATGTGTGGGTGTGGACAGAGGAGGGGACAGGGGGATGATACATGGGGGTGGACAGAAGGAAGAGAGAGGGGAATGAGGTGTGGGGGTGAGAGGAGGAGGGGGACGTGTTGAGGCGTGTGGGGAGAGATTCAGATGGTGTATGTGTGAAGGAAGGAGAGCAGAGAGAGAGAGGAGGCAAAGAGGAGAGAAGGGGAAGAAAGTGAGATAATTAAACAAATTGAACCACATTTTCTTAAAATATCCAAAGCGATTATACCCTTTACACAGATTAAAGGAATTCAGGACACCATAAGAACTGGGGCAGTATATTTCTCATTCACAAAACAGAAGCAGATTCAACAGTGGCAGGCTCAAGGAAAACAGATCCTCGAAGAGAACTGTTTGAAGTTTCGGTGAAATTGTGTGCAAAGTGGGATTAATCTGATCGCTCTTTCAGAGAGGCACGTGTAAAATGTAGTGCTAAGTGATTCTATGAGTTATTTTCTTTTTCTGTTTCCAATGGTCCTGTACCATCTGCATATATTTATTGACTGAAATTGTGCAGGAATGATATACAAGTCTGATTCGACCTGTGAATTATTTTAATATATCAGACAAAATCATCGGGGGGGATGTTGAGATAATCATTATTAAGAAGTGACATGTTATCTTGTACTTGTTTTAAATTGACAAACATCATTTAGATGTAGCGAATCAATTTGTCTTGCTGAAGCAAATATTGGATTATCCTGCTACTGAGGGAATAGGAAACTCAAGGCAATTTTCCACAATTGTAACCTATGTCCTTCTTTGAAAGTAGACGACAAGTTCTGATTTGGATTAATCTGCAGCTTGCTGTGGTGGATTCTGGAAACATATTTGTTCTATCCAACTGTGAGGTCCCACAAAGCTGCATAACTTCAAAAAGCAATGCAGGTAAGAGAGCTACAGTTCCAAAGCTGAGTGCAGGCTGTTTTCCCCTGGCTTGAGACTAGAACTAGCAGGGTTACATTCTGAGCAATAATTAGCCAACCATTTTGAACTGAGATGAATAATTTCTTTCCTCAGAGGGTTGCGAATCTTTGGAATCCATTATCCCAGGGAGCTGCAGATGCACAGTCATTGAGCAGGTTCGTGACAGAGATTGTTAAATTTTTGGACACTTGGTGAATGAAGGAATTTGGGGATTCAACACAAACATGGATCTGAGGTAGAAGATCAGACATGGTCTTATTAAATTGTGGAGCAGGGACTTGTGGGGGCAGAATGGACTACCCCAACTGTCTTTACTCATCTCAATGAGTGTGGCACCACCAGTTCACGGTTACATCAAATAAAACCTCAACAGCTGCAGAATCTTTTGTTTTTATTCGTCACAAAGAGCATTATGGGCAATGAAACCTGAGGGGACTGTTCCAGAGACAGGCTGGAATGTGGGGAGTGGTTTTGTTGACTGTAGGTTGACATACTGTTCCCACCAAGACAGGACTCACCTCATCACCTGCCAAACAGCTCATTCAGAGCCGAGTGTCAGCAAGTATCTCATCCTCTCACAATCCTCCACACGGGTGCCCCACCTTAATCAGAGGCCTCGCATCTCCCTCAGCCTCCACTACCCAGCCTCGCATCTCCCTC
>NC_063354.1:2426546-2427344 GCF_021869965.1 Rhincodon typus | reverse complement strand
CTCCCTCAACCTCCACTACTCAGCCTCGCATCTCCCTCAACCTCCACCACCCAGACTCATATTTCCCTCAACTCCACGTACCCAGCCTCGCATCTTCCCTAAACTTCCACTACCCAGCCTGTCATTTCCCTTAATCTCTACCACCTAGCCTCTCAATTCCCTCAACCACTATCTACCCAGCTTTGCATCATTTTCATCAACAGCTTTAGTCTCTAGAAACACACCAATGATTCCCCATTTCCATTTTCTTTACTATTTGGTCCTGACAAGGTGCCTTTCACAGAGTGCGAGGTACTTCCGACAGAACATTACACCCTAAGCCTGACTGAGGGGGTGAGATCAGTGAGGAGGAAAGAAAATATGTTCAAATTTGAAAACAATAAAAACCAAATCTAAAAGTACGAAGGAGGCTTCACTTCAACAGAAATGACATCAGAGAAACAAACCCACTCGGAGAGGCTGCATCGCTGGGGAAACCCACTCAGAGAGGCTGCAGTGCTGGGGAAACCCACTTGGAGAGGCTGGATCGTTGGGGAAACCCACTCGGAGAGACTGCATTGCTGGGGAAACCCACTTGGAGAGACTGCATTGCTGGGGAAACCCACTCGGAGAGGCTGCATTGTTGGGGAAACCACTCAGAAAGACTGCGTTGCTGGGGAAACCCACTCGGAGAGGCTGCATTGTCGGGGAAACCCATTCAGAGAGGCTGCATAATGGGGAAACATACTCGGAGAGGCTGCATTGCTGGGGAAACACACTCGGAGAGGCTGCATCGTTGGGGAAACACACTCGGAGAGG
>NC_063354.1:2415671-2426536 GCF_021869965.1 Rhincodon typus | reverse complement strand
AGGCTGCATTGCTGGGGAAACCCACTCGGAGAGGCTGCATTGCTGGGCTGCTCCATTTCTCCTTTAATACAGCCACAGCTGATTTCGCTACGTGGAGTCTTACCTCCTTTGATATTCCTGCGATGTTTTATGCACAACACGCTCCATATTTTCTGGAAATAGATGCGTCTTCTCTCCTACTTACCTTCAATTGACAGCAAGTCTGATATGAGCATGTAATGAATGAGATTATCCTATAAAGTCTGCCTGAGTAGCTATCAGAAACTTCCCCTTGAAATCCTGACAAGTGATGTATTGCTAGGCACTGCGTAAGTGTGTTGTTTGCATGGCTCAAAAACTCAAACTTGAGTTTCTGTATTTTTGTTACATCTTGAGGCTAAGAAGCTTAAGCACTATTGTTCCACTCAAATTCTTAGCTTCTTTCCAGAGTACCCTTCAAAGTAGTCACTTTCTGTAAAGGATGGCATATTTCTAGAATCACCTATTCCCTTTCAGCCTGCCTCCTCCAGTGTTATGTCTGACCAGACACTGACTTTCAGCACATTATGCAGAGGATTTACAAACAGAGAGATTCAATAACTTCCAAAGCAATGGATAAAAGTACAAATTTGCGTCAGAGTTTTTCAGCTTTCAAGCACAGTGATAGGAATAAAAAGGAATTGGAGCAGTGCAGAAGAGTTTTACTCTGCATCTAACTGAAATAACTCCACAGAGGCTGGTATCCCATCACCAAGTCACCCTTTACTTACACGTGTAGAATCCTTGACACTGATCCAGTTCCCTCAGAGCCAACTCTCAGAGTGAACAGAATCTGTGACATTCCTGTTTATACCTGTCAGCCAAGGCTCCCTAATTGGACCAGATTAACAGCCCCAATCAGGGAACTCATACTCTGTGGATCCACCTGGCTGACCTCATTACAATCATGACATCCTCCCCCGCTGAGTCCGAGGACAGAAGTGGTTCTTGTTCTTCCTCCTGGGGTGTTTTAGAGCCGGGTCAGGTTCCTCTGACTCTACCTCTGATACGGGCGGCGTGTAGCACACAGTAGCTCACCTCTTGTGCCTAGAACATCTTGGAAGAAATTCATTCTCCTCTTCAGGCAGCAAAGGTGTTGAGACAGTGATGTCTGCCATGTCCATCTCAAACTCCAAGGTATCTTCATCGCTCGACGGAGAGGGAGAACTCACGGTTTCCAAAACAGTCGGAAAGGCAGTCGAGGACAGTTTACACATTTGCAACTTTCATACGGTCCACGTGCTTGGTCAGGACTGTCACACCTACCTGAACTTTATACGTCACTGGACCTGACCTTGCGTTCACCATGCCTCACACCCAGGCAGGGCCATTGCTGTGGGTCTTACATCAAACTTCATCCCCTGAAGTAAACAGTCTCTCCCGCTTTGCTGAGTCTTGTGCCTGGCATTGGCGTTCCTGATACCATCTCACCCTCTCTCTGCCCAGGTCCAGGAAGATCAGACTTAACCTGGTGTGGAGCTGTCTCCTCATTAGCAACTCAGCTGGAGCTATCCCTGTAGTTGCGTGAGGGGTGGTTCTAATCGAAACCAGGACAGTTTAGCATCGAGTGAAGTTTAGGCTGTTTCTTTATGCCTGTCTTCAAAGTTTGCACTGCTCTTTCTGCCAGACCATTGGATGATGAATGGTATGGGTCTGTTCTTATATATTGAATACCATTTGACTTTAGGAAATACCCAAATTCCCTGCTGGTAAACGATAGCCCCTTATCTGAGACCAACACTTTCAGGAGCCCGTGTATTGAAAAAGACGGGCACAGTTCTTCTATCATCGTCCCTGTGTTTTACGAGTGAATTCTATGCATGTCCAGCTGCTTTGAGTGAGCATTCACAATGACTATAAACATTGAGCTCATGAAAGGACCTGCATAGTCAATGTGTAACTGAGTCCAGAGTTTACCCGGCCATTCCCATGAATGTAGGTGAGCTGCTGGCAATATTTGTCCTTGTTGGCACTCTGGTGCCACCAGTGGTATATCTGCCAGCGGGAGGAAGCTCAATACATCGGCATTTACTACTTGGGCTCCTGGACAGTGTTTCAACTTGTAATTATACATACTTAGTATTAGAGCCCAATGCTGTATTTGGCCTGAATCTATGGATGGCACTGCCTTGTCCTATTTAAGTAGAGCTAGCAGTGGTTTGTGGTCCATTATTGTTACAAATTTACGCCCATAAAGATATTGGTCGAATGTTCTGACTCCAAATATGACCGCCAAACCTTCCATTTCTATCTGGGCGTATTTACGCTCTGCAATAACCAAAGTCCTGGATGCATACGCTATTGGGTGTTTCTCTCCATTAGGCCACCTATGAGCTAATACCACCCTGATGCTGTACAGGGAGGCATCACAATGTCAACATCAGATCTCGCTTGGGATCACAATGTGCCAACACCTTAGAGGATTACAGCTGTTTATTCACTTCCTTGAAAGCTGCAGCTTGACTACATGACCATTTCCAAGGCTGATACTTTTTTATGAATTGATGCAAAGGTGCCAGGATGAAGGTCAGGCTATGTATCAACTTACTGTAATAATTCACTAACCCAAGGAAAGGCCTAAGCTCGGGTACAGATATGGGAGCCGGGGCACCTTCGATCGCCCTCACCTTATCTTCCAACAGGTGTCACCCAGACTTTTCAACTCTTTAGCCCAAGTAGGTTACTTGGTGGGGTGGGGGTGGGGGGGTGGCAGTGGGGTGTGTGTGCCTGGAACACACATTTTTCCCTTCTAAAGCTAGGAGAAACATCTAAGGACCATGTACAAATTCTCTAAGGGCTTCTTATTGGTCTTCCCCGTTATTAGCATGTCATCTCGATCAATGGTGACCTGAGGTAGACCGTGTAAAATGCTCTCCATCATCTGCTGAAAAATTACACAGGCTGACAATACCCCAAATGGCAGTCTCGTATATTAGTGCAAACCCTTATGGGGTATTGCAGCATTCTGCTGGGAATCCTTGTCTAACCACAATTACGGTTACACGTTGGTCATGTTCAACTTCGTGAAGGGCAGCACCCCGTGCCCCACCCCTGCCAGCTTTGTGTGTAAATCCTCTACGTAAGGGAGTGGGTATTTATCCAGCTGTGAAAAGCAGTTTACCGTTTGTTTCAAATCCCCACAAAGGTGAACAGCCCCATCAAACTTCACAATCGGTATAACGGAGCTGCCCATTCCACAAACTGCACTGGTTTGATGATTCCTTCACTTTCTGGCCTCCTCATTTCAGCCTCTACTTTTGCCTGTAAGGCTAATGGTGATGGGTAGGCCTTGCAGAATCATGGATTGCTGCCTGGTCAACATATAAAGTGGCCTTGGTTCCTTTGATAGTCCTTAGACCTTCCTGAAAACCTTCGGGTATTTAAGTAGGATTTCACTCAGGCAGCCATTTTCTAAATGAGAAATGTTGAGCCAATTTGGATGAATCTTTCTCAGCCAGTTTTGCCCCATCAGGTTCGGGCCCAAGCCTTTTACTACCATCAGTGGGAACTGAACCAATGCTTCTCATACAAGACTGGGACTGAAGTTGTACCTTAATCTGTAAAAATTCCCCGGGTATAGGTTCTCAGTCTGGCCGAGGTCTTGCGTAAACCTAAGGGTTGGAGTCCAGAGTGAATTTTGTTAAAGATTGGTTCTGCCATCACTGAAACAGTCACACAGGTATCGAACTCCATTAGAACCAGGTGACCATTTAATCAGACATTTATTGTGATTGGCTCTGATTTGGATGATGCTGAGAAATTTACCTATTCCAAACCAGTTGTAGGTGGACTTTCCAGGCTGTGCACGATCTTAGATACCAGTCTATAAGTTGTCTTACTCAGTTCAGGTGTAGTGGAACTCTTCTGCTGTCTCACCTCCACATACTGGTAGCAACTGGAGTGGCTTGCTAGCTTGGATCCTGAAGAAACTTTTAACCATTTGCTTGAGGCTTGGCTTTGTTTTGGGGTTTTGCAGTGTTTTGACCTAGAGTCTCTCTGTTCAGGATATGTCCTGAGTGAGGCTATGCAATTACCTTCACACGTGGTGCTCCCTCGTTGTATTGGTGAGTGTGTGCACTTCCATCGGAATATCCTGCAACCCATAAGATCCACTTGCTGGGCTTCAACTTCACCAGTTGGGCTTCAACTAGTAGGTATTTTTCAACTAGTAGGTTACATCATTAATCCTACATACCAAATGGTCTTTCAGCATCTCATTAAGGGTTAAATCAAAGTCACATGCCTCTGAAAGTCATCTTATCCCAGTCAAAAATCCCAATACAGATTCCCCTGGTTCTTGAAATGCCGAATAAAACCGATAGTATCTCAGAATTAGAGGAGGCTTGAGGTCATAATATTCCTGAACTAAATCAGTCAACTCTTGAAAAGTTTTAGTGTCTGATGCCTCAGGGAAAATTAGGGTCCTAATAACCACAAAAGCTGTGGGTCCACAGGCAGTCTGGCGAGTTACTTGATGCTTTTCATCTGTCCCAATGTCATTTGCCTGGAAAGAAAATGCATCTTTTTCAAATACTGGGCCCAGTCTTCGACAGCAGGATTGAACGAGTCAAGCTTCCCAGAACCCCTGACACTGCTGTTTATATCTGTCAGCCAGGGCTCCCTGATTGGACTAGATTAACAACCCCAATCAGGGAACTCATAGTCTATGAGGCTGACCTCGTTACAATGACTAAACTAACCCCGTGCTGTCTCTGTCCTGGGAGTGTTTGATGGGGTGACTGAAGAGAGAGCTTTACTCTGTATCTAACCCCGTGCTGTCCCTGTCCTGGGAGTGTTTGATGGGGGACGGTGTAGAGGAAGCTTTACTGTCTATCTCACCCCGTGCTGTCCCTGTCCTGGGAATGTTTGATGGGGGACAGTGTAGAGGAGGTTTTACTCTGAATCTAGCCCCATACTGTCCCTGTCCTGGGAGTCTTTGCTTGGGACTGTGACAGCAATAAGTGATGAGTAATAAGCATGAGTGGTCAGCATAAAAGTATTAACTCAAAAACAGGAAAAAAATCTGAGCAATGTCAAAGTAAGAACTGAATGCAAGTTGCTCCTATTATGTAGTGCCAGCAGGGTTTTGTTCAGTGATAGCTAAACCTCATTCCCATGGTATTCGTGCCCTCCAGTTACTAGACAATTAAGCGCATAGAAAGTATTAGCCGTCGACTCTATGGCCTGTGGATGGAATGGTGGATCAAGCTCAAGGGACTTTCTGTTCTTAATCCCTGAAAAATCCCCAGATTCCCATAAACATAAAAAGAAGTATCCTCTAGCATCATGTCTGAAGACATATCTCAGCCCAGTCTCAATGGCCTTCTGGTGTCCTGTTCGATTTCAATGGGCTGCACTGAAGTAGCTCAGTGGAATTATTGACCAATTGTTATTTCAGGAACTGAAGCAGGCTCTTTGACTAATTGAAGGGGAATCGTGAATCTTGAATGCCTGAGGTTTTGAGGAGAGTGTTATCTGCCAGGAATGTGCATGTGAGTAGGTTTGAGGAACTATCTGGCACAATGGATCCAGGATTACAGGGATATCTGGAGCTGGTCTTGATGTAAGATTCATAGCTGCAGCTGCTTCGCATCACAGCTTGTCCAAACACAACCTGCAGCATTCTCACTTCCACTGTGGGATCATAATCATACCCATGTATTTGTAAGTCTGACATTTGAATTGGATTTGAAATGCTACCTATCATAGAGCACTAAAGTGTTTGTTTAATATGAGTCCATCTCCCACCAAGCAATCAGACCGATTTTGTCATAGTAATTGCAGACATTAAAAGGCTGTATATAGTGGTCAGTGTCTATGCTGCTGTTAGTTACTCAGCTACAGTTCTTTGTAGCAATTCTATTTTTTGTCCTTTCTCAACATCCTTTTATCACCTTCTGTTTAAATTTTCCTTTAAATGATGTTCCTAACTTAATAAGCCCTCATTAGACACATCCTCTGCTCTCATAACTCTGTGAAAAAAAAACGTTATTGAACTCATTCTTCATTCTGATGGTAGTAATCTCAAATCTGTGCTGGCCTTGTCACTGAGTTACCAACCAATCTCTCACTATGTCCCCCTTTGAAACTCTGCAGTCTATCAGGCCCTTCAGAACGTTTTCTAGTCCAGTGACAAAAGTGATAATTATTAGGCATTGCTTTCAGAGTTCACCAATAAACCCCTCACTGCTGATTTCATGTGCATGAATGACCGCAATCCACATGCTGTGTCTCCCATGACCTTCCTGTAATGAGGTACTCAGAAAGACACGCCACATTCCAACAGTTGTTAAACTTAAATGTAAAAAATTCAATCAAATGTGGTATCTTCATCAGAAAAGTGTGGAGTAAGGGGTTAATATAAACCAGGAAGCAATGCAGCATGGTGTACTAGACTGCGGCAGTGTATATTGTACATGGACAGAGTTGGAACTACCTTCCCGAGCCCACATTCCGATTCCCAATAGAGTACAGCAGATCATGACAACTGAACAGCTCGAGACTGAGGGCACAGGGACAAACCAAGCTTTAGATTAGGCACAGATTGGACCTTGGTGCAGAGCTGCACCCCAGGGTCACCCCCATCCAAAATGTACATTTTCCTGGGGATATTGTTTCAGGGAGAATTCAGATCATGGATTTTTGCCCAATTTTTCTTACCCTGGTTTAAGTTGGACTCGTTATGATGTGCTGCCTGTTCTCTGTTATCATGGTGTCACTTCAAGATTCAGTGTTAGGTCTTTCTAAAAAACTCTGTTGTTCAACATGGAATCAGAGAGGGAGAGGCGTTCCTGAATGTACATGTTTGTTTCCTGATCACGGAGTACTGATAAACAAAGGCGGGCTTGTCCCGATAAGGAATGGACCAGCAAACTGAAGTGAGCCTTGGGAGCAGAACTGCACCAGCCAAACTGCCTTGTGCTGGCAAAATGAAACTGTTGTATAGTCTGAAAGAGAATGAGATAGGGACGGAATGGGTGACAGAGGGAGGCAATGGGTGAGGGGCTAGGGAATGGGTGAGGTGGAGGGAATGGGTGAGGTGGTAGGGAATGGGTCATGGTAGAGGCAAGGAAAGGCAACTGGATGGGTGCAGGACTGTGTGCAGGATTTGTTTCCAAATGTTGGAGGTCAGGGTTTAATTGTTTGAAACGTTGTCACTAACTTGGATGCTGGCGCTTGTGCAATGAGCCAGTGAGACAATAAATACTGTTGTATATTCACATATAAAATGTGCCTCAGTGTTAGGATTAAGACGTTAGTCATAGTGACAGCACTGGGATTGTACACAATCATTTGTCACCCTTAGGAAGCTTGTGTGGACTGTATTATGTTACCAGTCACACTTCTCCAGTTTCTAATCTCCTCTTCTACAAACATCTGAATTTGGACCTGGAATAGGCAACTTTGCCCCATGAACCAGCTTCAACAAACAACAAACAACAAACTCATGGCTAATCTAATTATTCCACATTCCTGTCTACCCCTGATAATGTTCTCCCCCATTGCTCACCTCCCCACCCTGACCTTAAGAATATTTAGGGACCCTGCCTCCATTGTCTTTTGAGAAAGAGAGTTCCAAGTTCCAAAGGTTCATGATCCTGTGGGAGAAAATACCTCTCCTCATTTCTGTTTTGAATATGCGACCTCTTATTTTTAAACAATGATCCTCTGTTGCAGATTGTCCCACAAGAGGAAACATCTTCTCTTGAAGTGGTCTAAACAAGGACTTGTGTAACAGAAGCACAACCTCCCTCTCTAGCATTCAATTATGTACAATTCTATTCAGTTAGGCTTCCTACTCCTACTTTCGCAAAGCACAAATCAAGCTTAAAACCAAGATGTCTCCTCTCTACTGGGGAGTCGTCTCACGTTGGAGATTGGGTTCAGCTGCTGATGCCATTGACAAACGTGTATTTTATATAAAACAAATATTGAATTACCTTGGATGGGACAATAGCTTTGCCTTTGACTTGGAGTTGAGGATCATCTGTGAGTTCTTCATTTTGATGCTGATGACCCAAGACTTGTTGCACTTCTTCAATCTCATTGGCTTCATCAACCTCACTACCTTCATCATCGCTGTTTAAACATGAGACAGTGTTGAATCTCACCTGCCACTCCTCTTCCAATATTAATCCTACATTAGAATCAACACCAGACATGATTTCCCATGCTGCTGTAATTTGTTTAATATCTCCAGACATTTTCCCTGTGGATCAGTTTCGATTTCAATCCATGTTTCACAGCTGGAGGCAACACCTAAATTATGAAGTAGTTCTTAAGATCAGTGCGGATATATGGAGAAGGGAGTATCAATGTAGGAAGGTGGGAATTTAACAAGAAGGAGGAACAGAAGAAATGGCATGGATTTGGGGGAGGAAGAGGGCATGCAGAAGTAACAGAGTAAAAGGGGAAAGGTGGAGGAGGTGGAGTGGGAGACAAAAAGTGGAGGGAAGGGGAGGATAATTATGAAGTAGAAGAATGAAGCAGAAAGACAAAAACCGATGGAGGAGGCAGAAAAGGAGAGGATCCGAGGAGAAAGAAGGGAAGAGGAGGAGGAAAGGAAGCGGGAGATGGAAGAGGGGAAGGAGAAAGAGAAGGTGGCAGTTGCTTTGACAGTGGTTAGATGGGATGAAAGTCCCTGCTGCTGGGTTTATGGTGGTTTATGTTTGAGAGTGGTGTCTGCATGGAGTCAGCCATTGGACCAGAACCAACCCCATCCACTCACTGCCTGAAATTTCACGGTGGAAATACATATTTCTCTTGGTAGAGTGCTGCATTGGTGCTTTGCTCTTCCTGAAACCCCACAGAAAACTAAATGGACTGAAACTGTGATTTTAGATGTCAATTAGTTTGAGGTTAGGCTACAATCTCTCTATCAACGTCAGCAAAACGAAGGAGCTGGTCATTAACTTCAGGAAGCAGAGTGGAGGGAATGCCCCTGTCTGTATTGATGGTGCTGAGGCTGTGAGCATCAAGTTCCTGGGAGTGACAATCACCAACAATCTGTGGTCCACCCACTTTGGCAATACGGTCTAAAAAGCACAACGCCTCTACTTCCTCAGGAGGCTAAGGAAATTCAGCATGTTCATAAAGACCCTTACCAATTTTTCTAGATGTACCATAGAAAACATCCTATTTGGATGAATCACAGAGTGGTATGGAAACTGCTCTTCCCAAGACCGCAAGGAACTACAGAGAGTTGTGAACACAGCCCAGTCCCTCACACAAACCAGCGTTCCATCCACTGACTCCATCTATACTTCCTGCTGCCACGGGAAAGTAACCAACATAATACCACCCTGGTTACACTCTCTTCCATCTTCTTCCGTCGGACAGACGATATAAAAGTTTGAATACATGTTTGAACAGATTCAAGAATAGCTTGTTCCCTGTTGTTATCAGACTTTTGAATGGACCTCTTTAATGTTAATGATCTGTTTCTGCACCTTCTCAGCAGCTGTAACACTGTATTCTGCACCAGAGGAGCAGGAAAGCTGATGTTTCAGGTTGGGATCCTTTTTCAGGAATGGAGGAGGGAAGGGGGCTCTGAAATAAATAGAGAGAGCAGGGGTGGGGCTGGGGAAAGTAGGTGGGATGGTGATAGGTGAGTGCAGGTAGGCAGTGGTGGGCATTGGTCAGTGAGGTGGGAGGGGTGGGACAGGTTGTGTCTGGTCAAGGAGGCAGGGATGAGAAGGAAGGTTGGTCTTGGGATGAGGCCGGGGGTGGGGAGATCCACTCCTCCCACCTCACTGACCAATCCTCACCACTACCTACCTGCACTCACCTATCGCCATCCCACCTTTACTTGCTTCAAAATCTCCCCACCCCCGGCCTCATCCCAAGTCCAACCCTCCCTCTCATCTCCGCCTCCTTGACCTGTCCGTCATATCTCCCACCTATCCGCTCCTCCCACCTCACTGACCAATCACCACCACTACCTACCTGCTTTCCCCAGCCCAACCCCCTCCTCTCTATTTACTTCAGACCCCATTCTCCTCCCCCATTTCTGAAGATGGGTCCCAACCCAAAACGTCAACTTTCCTGCTCCTCTGATGCTGCCTGGCCTGCTGTGTTCCTCCAGTTCCACACTGTGTTATGTCTGACTCCAGCATCGGCAGTTCTTACTAACACTGTGTTCCGCACTCTGTTCTGTTCCCCTGATGCACCTGTATAATACAATCTGCCTGTAAAGCACTTAAGACAGCATTTTTCACTGTACCCTTGTACACATGACGTAATAAATCAAATCAAATCAAGTACTGAAATGCGGGTAGGAATGAAAGGCTGGGGTTTTGATGCATTAAATTGCAAAGAGTATCACTGAAGGTACACGTGATGTTTGTCTCATATCACAAAGGTGCCTATAGTTTATAATTGTTTAGGGGATTGCAATTTGATTTGGAATGTCCTGAGAACCTGAAAGGCGCTACATAAATGCAAATCTCCTCTTCACATGTTATATGGTTTGTATATTGGTCTCTGATTCATGAAAGTTGGGTGTTCAAATTCCACTCCAAAACCCTGAGCCTCTAAAGCAAACTAACGCTCACAGTAAGTACTGAAGCAGCAGCTGCTCAATTGCAGGTGCCATTTTTTGGATAAGATGCTCGATGGAGACTCTGTCTGTTTTCTCAGGTGGAACAGAAAGATCTCATTACACTATTCTCCCCAGGGTCCTGGTCAATACTTCTCCAACGTCCACCATTACTAAGACAAATGTTATGATCATCATCATTATCATTTTGCCATTTGTGGAAGCTTTCTGTGTGTAAATTAGCTGCCTTGCTTCCTATATTACAGCAGAATATCAATAGTTTCAAAAGTGTTTTAGGATATGTGGAGGT